>NC_086444.1:1208333213-1208585713 GCF_028390025.1 Pseudophryne corroboree
TGTCCCCTGACCTGGAATAATCTCCTTGAGGCCTCTCATTGAGGCGAGACGCCAAAATGTCCAATTGCGACACTCCTCAAAGACTTGTCACGTCTGGTAAAGCTTCTCGATGATGACCGAATTTTCTCCAGCTGTATATCGCGTCAGCAGAGGAAATCTATTCCCCCGTCGTTTACCTCCGGAACGAAGACTGCTAATATAGTGTTTTCCAGACCTTCCCTTCAACTGCAACCTGTGCAACTTCTGCCAATGCCGGATGCTCAATGTTCCGCCATAGCGGCCTACCTACGCCACTGCTGACAAGTCGTCCGGCAGAACTAACACGGGCAGAACACGAAGAATACGTTCGTCGAAAATAGCTGTTAATTCCAGAAAGTTTACAGTAGACAAGTTTTTTAACTTGACTATATCCTCTGGAAATACGTCCCTTGTAAAAGACTGCTCCCCAGCATCGGAGATCTGTATGCACGTACACCAGGCTCTAACCTGGATCCCGAACCTACATTCCTCTAGAAGGAGAGAACCGAACAGACACCACCGGAGCGATGTCTCGGCCGTTTGGATTATATTCCGGTGCATGCGCAGGTGAGACCCAGACCAGATTCCCAACTGGTCCCATAAACCAATCTGGTAATAGACCTGCTCACCGAAAAAGGCTCCTTAGGCCGCAGCCATCCGTTTTATAAACGGAACATATTGATGAGGTGTCACCTCAAACCCGATCCAACTCTGGATCCTCAGACCTCTTTCCACAGGAAAAACACCGAACCATAACCGGTCCGCATCTAGACTGAAACCCACTTTCGACGTCTGCGTCGTTGGAAACAACAGCCAATCCCTGTGTCTAAAAACTGTCAGAGAGAAACAACGATTTGTACCTTAATACAGGAATAGCCAGAGACTGTCCTGAACCTGACGCACTTCTGTATGGTATCGCGTACCATCTCCCCTTCCAGAGGGGAACGGCAAGGACTATTAGAAAAACAGTAAGGGGAGACAACCGGAACTCAGAATGTCCCCCTTTAGATTCTATGAATAACTCACAGGTCCTAGTCTATTCCTGGACTAACAGAAACTTATCAGACAAGTGGTCACCGGAGTGGGAACCCGCCAGATAGACTCCGCGACAAGTGGTGGATGTAGTGGAAACAGAAACGACATCCACTTCTGCGAACCTAACAAGACCGCAGACCACTTACCTTTTCACCTTTCACTGTCTGTACAGAAAAAGGAAAAGAAAAAAAGAACGGTATCGAACCGGTTAAAAATGACTGCACCCCACAAAAGAATGCATCACCAACCGTCGTGAGGGAGGCTAACTCACGAAATTAGATTTACCAGAGGAATCCGCCGAGATTGACTGAACAGAGGCCACACCCACAGCTGTACACCTCCCTCCAGCATCTCCCTGAGACATCCTCCGCACCTTTCCGGTCACACCTCCTGCTGTCACGTGGCAGCCTGCTGTAGTGTTATTAGGTAGAACAAACATAGGCAAGGCTACCCACTCTGGGTAGGGTAATACTGTCGGATGCCTACCGAATACAACACTTTCTCAAGGGCATACAGTGCAAATAAGGTCAAAATATAGAAATAAAATTTCACTTAGCTGCCTGTGTCTGATCCTTTGCGACCGGGCTCTGCGTCGACCAGGAGTTGACTGTCATAATTGTCTCTCCACGTTGTGAAGAGAATAAAATTCGGACTCCTTGAGAGGATCAAAACCAACTGGTCACGGTCAATCTAGAGCTTAATCAACAGAGCGACCAGCACATGATAAGAATACCATTATTTCAGCATTCATTGATAAACATCCTGCAACACACAATAAAACACATATATCCAACTCATGCATATATAAACCCATATCTACATATATAAACATATAGACATAACCTATATGCAAGTGGATTGTCCCGACCAGCCAGGTCCCTAGAGACAGTAATGTGTTGTGAATGTGTATGACCATGTACTGACATGCTCCCGATGTGGATCTACCTGGAACGTTATGGTCGACAGAAAACTTTAGTAAATGTCGACAGCAAGGGATAGTAATCGGGCAAAAAAAAAATAATAACTGGGAACCCTGAGGGGTCTGAGGGAAGCATACAAATACAATTTTGATAAGACTCCCCCCACAAACACCTGTATACATACATACATACATACATACATACATACATACATACATATATATATATATATATGTACAAGGCAATAACTACCTGACAATTTTTTTCCCAGGAAATACTGTTGATGCCGACAGGTCATCCACAAACCACTGTGACTTCCCGAATGTGTTAACGGTTTTAAGCACACCAAAACCAACTTGGTAATACTTAATTTTCCGAATCAAGTACCGCCGTGTGTCGGCGCAGCCACCAGATGTCCCCACAACCGCTCGTAATTAAGCCCCCACACCCATCGACACATGTCGACAACCAATAGTGGGTAAACTAACAGAGAAACAGTGAATGTATGTATTACAACAAGGATTGTGCATCCCTTATCCAACATAATGCTATATGACAACCATATAGCAGTAAAAACACTGTGCCCCCCCTCCATCTTACAATACAGTAAGTTCTGGCGGGGATGTGAGGAAAATGGCGCTGACTCCGTTCTCTAGACTAAGCTCCGCCTCCTCCCAGCGCTTACTCGCCCCTTAAGTGAGATAAATCCACTATATATATATATATATATATATATATATACATACACACATACATACATACATACATACATACACACACACACAATCAAACACTGTTCAGGGCGCCCCCCGTGCATCCTGGACCCAAGTAAACCGTTGGTGTGTGTGAGCACCGACGCGGCGCACGACCGCCCTTATGTCCGGCGGTATCGCGTGTGGCGCCGGGGACCAATATATATGAATAAACAAGGCAGCCCAGGGCGCCCCCCTCCTGGCGCCCTGCACCCATGGAGATGGCGTCGGGGGAGAAATGGCGCGTAACGCGCTGGAACACGCAGGCGGGGTCCGGGGCACAGGGTTTCGTCACCGCCAGTTAGCCTCACACTGTCCTTAATATGCTGCCCAGGGCGCTCCCCCCCCCCCCCTCCCCCAGCACCCGAGAGAGCCGGCGGCGGGGAGGAAACGGCGCGTAGTGCGCTACAATGTGCTGCCGGGGGTCCGGGACACGGAGCCTCGGCACTGCGAGACTGATCATAAACAGCCCATCAGATTCTAAAATGTTGCCCAGGGCGCTCCCCCCCCCCCCAGCGCCCTGCACCCGTGGGAGCTGGGAGGAATGTTATATGCTGGCGGGGGTAGGAGAGACAGTGACCCAGCACCAATCTGCTTTAATGCCAGCCTTAAAAGAAAACAGTAACCCCCAGCGCCCTGCACCCTGTGAGTGCGTTGGTGTGTGGGAGCATGGAGTGTAGCACGATCTGTTACCTCCGTTACTGAAGTCTTCTGCCGTCCTGAAGTCTTCTGTTCTTCACATACTCACCCGGCTTCTTTCTTCTGGCTTCTGTGAGGGGGGTGACGGCGCGGCTCCGGGAACAAGCAGCTAGGCGCACCAAGTGATCGAACCCTCTGGAGCTAATGGTGTCCAGTAACCGAGAAGCAGAGCCTTTAAACTAAGAAGAAGTAGGTCTGACTTCTCTCCACTCACTCCCACGATGCAGGGAGCCTGTAGCCAGCAGGTCTGCCTGAAAATAAAAAACCTAACAAAGTCTTTCAGAGAAACTCAGTAGAGGTCCCCTAGTGTGTGACCCATCACTCCTGGGCACAAAGTCTAACTGAGGTCTGGAGGAGGGGCATAGAGGGAGGAGCCAGTTCATACCCAGTTTAAGTCTTTATAGCGTGCCCAAGCTCCTGCGGACCCGTCTATACCCCATGGTCCTTTTGGAGTCTCCAGCATCTTCTAGGACGTATGAGAAATATATATATATATATATATATATATACATATATATATATACATACATACATACACACACCGATTTTCTGCACAGCATTTATACAATACAAAGTGCTTTACAGAGAGTGCCTACACACTGGGAGCTTTATTTTGGCAGCAGACCATTAACCTACCAGTATGGGAGGACAGCCGAGCATCATACATAAGAACATACAAACTCCACACAGATAGGGCCCCGGTTCGGAGATGATAATAATAGGCCAGCATTATAAATAGAATAAAAGCAAATGAGGCAGCAAGCAGACACTAATGCGTTTATCTCAGCAAGCACAGCTTTTGAATAATATGACTGCATACTGCAGGCAATGTGCTATTATATTTATCAGCTGCTTTAAACCTGAGGGGGGATGGGGGGGGGGGGGGGGGGGTATGGGGGGGAGAGGTGTTTGTGAATCTGTGATAGAATCATTCCCTCTCACTATTTCTTTGTTTTAGTTTTGTTTATTGCTCACCTCTTAAGTGGGTGCTGGGCAGTGAGGTGGGGTCTTAATCAGGGAACATTCAAACACGTTTGCAGGTCTACATATAATAGGGATAGGAAGCTGAATAGCCTTGGCTGATATTTTCAGTGTGAAGAATTCAAATGGGTCGATTCAATTAAACGTGATGTGTATAGCGCCGGAAAGGAGATCCCAGAGCTATTCATATGGCCACATCGCTAGTAGGGGAATGCCAGTTCTCGCACCTTAAGCTGGGTGTTAAATCGTGAGAATCTGCATTCTCCAACTTAAGTGCCGCAATGCTGTCTGCGCAGCGCTAAAGGCAGGAAACAGCATCGCAACACTAGTTAAGTCGGATTTCTGCTTGCACCTCAGGAGGGGTGCAAGCAGAAATTATCTGGTCAGGCTTAATAGTCCGTGAAAACGTGTGATGATTACAATTTAATAATTATCGTCTGCACCTAAACTGGACGAAAACGGAAAGAAAACATTAACAACTAATACAAATACAGATGAACGTCTTTGCAACTTCAAATGTATGAACATTATGCAACCAATTTATGCTTAGCAACATTTGTAAGCTCATGATTTTCATGCAAATGTTAATACTTGTACTTCAAATTTTGGTCAGTGAGGCATAGTTAATGAAGACATATTGGGCCGGTGTTAGCTTAGTCATATACAGTGTAATCTAGCACCTTTCATTAGCTAAACATTTACTTCACTGGTAGCCTGTGTTAATTAGCCATAGTCTTCTTTTAGATACGATCCTAAGTCAGCTGTGCTGGTCAATCTGCGTTCACAAAAACAAACTGTTCATAACAGCAAGTGTTTGAAAATGAACAGCTGAACACCACCAGTAAACAGGTATTTGAATGTTTAACTTTAACAATTGCAACGTCTTTACGTTCTAAGTCTAAATACCTTTAATTTTTTTTATTTTTGTCAAACACGCCACAAATTGCTTTTCTCCATTGCACTCCATGGTAATCTCTCCAAAGCAACCATGTCCTTCATTTCACCCCTCTGTACAGGGGTGTTTCCAGAGGAGGCCCGTGTGCAGCTCCGCCTGGGCACTCTCCTCTCTAGCCGCTGGCAGCGCTGTGACTCTGGGCTGTCTCAGAGTCTAAAGCGCATGCGCAAATCACAGAGAAAATGGTGCGGCGGCCACTTTCTCAGTGATTTTCGTACTGCGCATGCGCGAATCAACGGGAAAATGGTTCCGCGTAATTTCCCCAGTGATTTCTGCAGCGCTGCAGGACATCAGAGGGTAAGTATTTAAATATATTGGTGCCAAATGTGCGGTGTGGGCCCCCTGGACCCTCCGGGACCCATGTGCACAGCACCAATTATAAATACGCCAGTGCCGATGTACACATTGCCACCTCAAATATTCACCCCCATCTTATTAACACTTATGTGCTTTTTACTTATCTTTATACTTTGACAATAACATCCACCACCTGTCCCAATAAAAAAATATTTAAACCTCCTTTAAGTATATTTATCTTTCTCTCCTGCTTGTATTAGCTGGTGACATTTCCCCAAATCCGGGCCCCAACCACTAGCCACACCACACATTCACAGCAATATAGAAATCTAGCTAACCTAATAAATATCACGTCTCTCATTACCCTCCATATCACTAAAAATAAGATTTTACTCACCGGTAAATCTATTTCTCGTAGTCCGTAGTGGATGCTGGGAACTCCGTAAAGGACCATGGGGAATAGCGGCTCCGCAGGAGACTGGGCACAACTAAAGAAAGCTTTAGGACTACCTGGTGTGCACTGGCTCCTCCCTCTATGACCCTCCTCCAGACCTCAGTTAGGATACTGTGCCCGGAAGAGCTGACACAATAAGGAAAGGATTTTGAATCCCGGGTAAGACTCATACCAGCCACACCAATCACACCGTATAACTCGTGATACTATACCCAGTTAACAGTATGAAATATAACTGAGCCTCTCAACAGATGGCTCAACAATAACCCTTTAGTTAAACAATAACTATATACAAGTATTGCAGACAATCCGCACTTGGGATGGGCGCCCAGCATCCACTACGGACTACGAGAAATAGATTTACAGGTGAGTAAAATCTTATTTTCTCTGACGTCCTAGTGTATGCTGGGAACTCCGTAAGGACCATGGGGATTATACCAAAGCTCCCAAACGGGCGGGAGAGTGCGGATGACTCTGCAGCACCGAATGAGCGAACTCTAGGTCCTCCTCAGCCAGGGTATCAAACTTGTAGAATTTAGCAAATGTGTTTGACCCCGATCAAGTAGCTGCTCGGCAAAGTTGTAAAGCCGAGACCCCTCGGGCAGCTGCCCAAGAAGAGCCCACCTTCCTCGTGGAATGGGCTTTTACAGATTTAGGATGCGGCAGTCCAGCCGCAGAATGTGCAAGTTGAATCGTGCTACAGATCCAGCGAGCAATAGTCTGCTTTGAAGCAGGCGCACCCAACTTGTTGGGCGCATGCAGGATAAATAGCGAGTCAGTCTTTCTGACTCCAGCTGTCCTGGAAACATAGATTTTTAGGGCCCGGACTACGTCCAGCAACTTGGAGTTTTCCAAGTCACGAGTAGCCGCAGGCACCACAATAGGCTGGTTCGAATGAAACGCTGAAACCACCTTTGGGAGAAATTGGGGACGAGTCCTCAATTCCGCCCTATCCATATGGAAAATCAGATACGGGCTTTTACAAGACAAAGCCGCCAATTCTGACACACGCCTGGCCGAAGCCAAGGCCAACAGCATGACCACTTTCCACGTGAGATATTTTAGTTCCACGGTTTTAAGTGGTTTCAAAACAATGCGACTTTAGGAAAACCAACACCACGTTGAGATCCCAAGGTGCCACTGGGGGGCACAAAAGGGGGCTGAATAAGCAGCACTCCCTTAACAAATGTCTGAACTTCAGGCAATGAAGCCAGTTCTTTTTGAAGATAATGGACAGAGCCGAAAGCTGGACCTTACTGGAACCCATTTGAGGCCCATAGTCACTCCTGACTGTAGGAAGTGCAGAAATCGACCCAGTTGAAATTCCTCCGTTGGGGCCTTCCTGGCCTCACACTAAGCAACATATTTTCGCCATATGCGGTGATAATGTTTTGCAGTTACATCTTTCCTAGCCTTAATCAGCGTAGGAATGACTTTATCCGGAATGCCCTTTTCCTTTAGGATCCGGTGTTCAACCGCCATGCCGTCAAACCAGCGGCGGTAAGTCTTGGAACAGACAGGGCCCCTGCTGCAGCAGGTCCTGTCTGAGCGGCAGAGGCCATGGGTCCTCTGAGATCATTTCTTGAAGTTCTGGGTACCAAGATCTTCTTGGCCAATCCGGAACCACAAGTATAGTTCTTACTCCTCTCCTTCTTATTATTCTCAGTACCTTGGGTATGAGAGGCAGAGGAAGGAACACATACCCCGACTGGTACACCCACGGTGTTACCAGAGCGTCCACAGCTATCGCCTGAGGGTCCCTTGACCTGGCGCAATAACATTTTAGCTTTTTGTTGAGGCGGGACGCCATCATGTCCACCTGTGGCCCTTCCCAATGGTGTACAATCATTTGGAAGACTTCTGGATGAAGTCCCCACTCTCCCGGGTGGAGGTCGTGTCTGCTGAGAAAGTCTGCTTCCCAGTTGTCCACTCCGGGAATGAACACTGCTGACAGTGCTAACACATGATTTTCCACCCATCGGAGAATCCTTGTGCCATTGCCATCCTGCTTCTTGTGCCACCCTGTCGGTTTACATGGGCGACCGCCGTGATGTTGTCTGACTAGATCAGCACCGGCTGGTTTTGAAGCAGGGGTCTTGTTTATGTGTAGGGAAGTCTCCTGACTTGACCATTGTCCTTGGAAGTTTCTTCCCTGTGTGACTGCCCCCCAACCTCGAAGCCTGGCATCCGAGTTCACCAGGACCCAGCCCTGTATGCCGAATCTGCGGCACTCTGGAAGATGAGCACTCTGCAGCCATCACAACAGCGACACCCTGGCCCTTGGAGACAGGGTTATCAGCCGATGCATCTGAAGATGCGATCCGGACCACCTGTCCAACAGATCCCACTGAAAGATCCTTGCATGGAACCCTCCGAATGGAATTGCTTCGTAAGAAGCCACCATCTTTTCCAGGACTCGCGTGCAATGGTGCACCGACACCTGTTTTGGTTTTAGGAGGTCTCTGACTAGAGATGACAACTCCTTGGCCTTCTCCTCCGGGAGAAACACTTTTTTCTGTTCTGTGTCGAGAACCATCCCCAGGAACAGTAGACGCGTTGTAGGAACCAGCTGCGACTTCGGAATGTTCAGGATCCAGCCGTGCTGTTGTAGCACTGCCCCAGCTAGTGCTACTCCGATCAACAACTGTTCCCTGGACCTCGCCTTTATAAGGAGATCGTCCAAGTACGGGATAATTATAACTCCCTTCCTTCGAAGGAGTATCATCATCTCTGCCATTACCTTGGTAAATACCCTCGGTGCCGTGGACAGACCAAACGGCAACGTCTGGAATTGGTAATGACAGTCCTGTACCACAAATCTGAGGTACTCCTGGTGAGGGGGGTAAATGGGGACATGCAGGTAAGCATCCTTGATGTCCAGTGATACTATGTAATCCCCTTCGTCCAGGCTTGCAATAACCGCCCTGAGCGATTCCATTTTGAACTTGAACCTTCGTATATAAGTGTTCAAGGATATCAAATTTAAAATGGGTTTCACCGAACCGTCCGGTTTCGGTACCACAAACATTGGAATAGTAACCCCGTCCCTGTTGAAGGAGGGGTACCTTGACTATCACCTGCTGCGAATACAGCTTGTGAATTGCCTCCAGCACTGCCTCCCTGTCTGAGGGAGCTGTCGGCAAGGCAGATTTGAGGAAACGGCGAGGGGGAGACGTCTCGAATTCCAGCTTGTACCCCTAAGATACTACCTGTAGAATCCAGGGATCCACCCGTGAGCGAGCCCACTGGTCGCTGAAATTCTTGAGACGGGCCCCCACCGTACCTGGCTCCGCCTGTGGAGCCCCAGCGTCATGCGGTGGACTTAGAGGAAGCAGGGGAGGACTTTTGTTCCTGGGAACTGGCTGTATGCTGCAGCTTTTTCCCTCTGCCTCTGGGCAGAAAGGACGCGCCTTTAACCCGCTTGCCTTTCTGGGACCGAAAGGACTGTACCTGATAATACGGTGCTTTCTTTGGCTCTGAGGGAACATGGGGCAAAATGTTGATTTCCCAGCTGTAGCTGTGGAAACGAGGTCCGAGAGACCATCCCCAAACAACTCCTCACCCTTGTAAGGCAAAACTTCCATGTGCCTTTTAGAATCCGCATCACCTGTCCACTGCCGAGTTCCTGGCAGAAATGGACAATGCACTTATTTTAGATGCCAGCCGGCAATTATCCCTCTGTGCATCTCTCATGTATAAGACTGCGTCTTTAATATGCTCTATGGTTAGCAATATAGTGTCCCTGTCTTAAGGTACAGAGAATCCGACCACGCAGCTGCAGCACTGCACATTCATGCTGAAGCAATAGCTGGTCTCAGTATAATGCCCGAGTGTGTATATACAGACTTCAGGATAGCCTCCTGCATTCTATCTGCAGGCTCCTCTAGGGCGGCCGTGTCCTGAGACGGTAGTGCCACCTTCTTTGACAGACGTGTGAGCGCTTTATCCACCCTAGGGGATGTCTCCCAACGTGACCTATCCTCTGGCGGGAAAGGGTACGCCATTAGTAACCTTTTAGAAATTACCAGTTTCTTATCGGGGGAAACTCACGCTTCTTCACACATTTAGTTCATCAGATGGGGGAAAAACCACTGGAAGCTTTTTTCTCCCCAAACATAATACCCTTTTTTGTGGTACCTGGGGTAATATCAGAAATGTGCAACACATTTTTATTTGCCGTAATCATATAACGGGTGGCTCTATTGGAATGTACAGTAATCTCGTCGTCGACACTGGAGTCAGTATCCGTGTCGACATCTGTGTCTGCCATCTGAGGTAGTGGGCGTTTTAGGGCCCCTGATGGCTTTTGAGACGCCTGGGCAGGCACGGGCTGAGAAGCCGGCTGTCCCACATCTGCTATGTCGTCAAACCTTTTATGTAAGGAGTTGACACTGTCACGTAATTCCTTCCACATGTCCATCCACTCAGGTGTCGACCCCGCAGGGGGTGACATCACATTTATCGGCATCTGCTCCGCCTCCACATAAGCCTCCTCATTAAACATGTCGACACAGCCGTACCGACACACCGCACACACACAGGGAATGCTCTGACTGAGGACAGGACCCCACAAAGTCCTTTGGGGAGACAGAGAGAGAGTATGCCAGCACACACCACAGTGCTATATAATGCAGGGATTCACACTACCCACAGTGATTTTTCCCTTATAGCTGCTAGAATACACAGATTTGCGCCTAATTTTAGTGCCCCCCCTCTCTTATTAACCCTTTAAGCCTGAAAACTACAGGGGAGAGCCTGGGGAGCTGTCTTCCAGCTGCACTGTGAAGAGAAAATGGCGCCAGTGTGCTGAGGGAGATAGCCCCGCCCCTTTTTCGGCTGACTTCTCCCGCTCTTATAATCATAATGTGGCAGGGGTATTTTACACATATATAGCTTATTAGGCTATATTATGTGTGATTTGCCACTCTTAAGGTACTCTAATTGCTGCCCAGGGCGCCCCCCCCCCCCAGCGCCCTGCACCCATCAGTGACCGGAGTATGTGGTGTGCACAGGGAGCAATGGCGCACAGCTGCAGTGCTGTGCGCTACCTTAATGAAGACCGGAGTCTTCTGCCGCCGATTTCCTGGACGTTCTTCTTGCTTCTGGCTCTGCAAGGGGGACGGCGGCGCGGCTCCGGGACCGGACGACCGAGGCTGGGCCTGTGTTCGATCCCTCTGGAGCTAATGGTGTCCAGTAGCCTAAGAAGCCCAAGCTAGCTGCAAGCAGGTAGGTCCGCTTCTCTCCCCTAAGTCCTTTGTAGCAGCGAGTCTGTTGCCAGCAGATCTCACTGAAAATAAAAAACCTAAAATATACTTTCTTTTCTAGGAGCTCAGGAGAGCCCCTTGTGTGCATCCAGCTCGGCCGGGCACAAAATTCTAACTGAGGTCTGGAGGAGGGTCATAGAGGGAGGAGCCAGTGCACACCAGGTAGTCCTAAAGCTTTCTTTAGTTGTGCCCAGTCTCCTGCGGAGCCGCTATTCCCCATGGTCCTTACGGAGTTCCCAGCATCCACTAGGACGTCAGAGAAAATAAGATTTTACTTACCGGTAAATCTATTTCTCGTAGTCCGTAGAGGATACTGGGACTCCGTAAGGACCATGGGGAATAGACGGGCTCCGCAGGAGATAGGGCACTTTAAGAAAGCTTTGGATTCTGGGTGTGCACTGGCTCCTCCCTCTATGCCCCTCCTCCAGACCTCCGTTAGGGAAACTGTGCCGAGAAGATGGACAGTACGAGGAAGGATTTTTGTAAATCTAAGGGCGAGATCCATACCAGCCACACCAATCACACCGTATAACTTGTGATAAACTACCCAGTTAACAGTATGAACAACAACATAGCCTCGGTTCAACCGATAAACTATAACATAACCCTTATGTAAGCAATAACTATATACAAGTCTTGCAGAAGAAGTCCGCACTTGGGACGGGCGCCCAGCATCCTCTACGGACTACGAGAAATAGATTTACCGGTAAGTAAAAATAAGATTTTACTTACCGATAAATCTATTTCTCGGAGTCCGTAGTGGATGCTGGGGTTCCTGAAAGGACCATGGGGAATAGCGGCTCCGCAGGAGACAGGGCACAAAAAGTAAAGCTTTTCCAGATCAGGTGGTGTGCACTGGCTCCTCCCCCTATGACCCTCCTCCAGACTCCAGTTAGGTACTGTGCCCGGACGAGCGTACACAATAAGGGAGGATTTTGAATCCCGGGTAAGACTCATACCAGCCACACCAATCACACCGTACAACTTGTGATCTAAACCCAGTTAACAGTATGATAACAGCGGAGCCTCTGAAAGATGGCTTCCTTCAACAATAACCCGAATTAGTTAACAATAACTATGTACAATTATTGCAGATAATCCGCACTTGGGATGGGCGCCCAGCATCCACTACGGACTCCGAGAAATAGATTTATCGGTAAGTAAAATCTTATTTTCTCTATCGTCCTAGTGGATGCTGGGGTTCCTGAAAGGACCATGGGGATTATACCAAAGCTCCCAAACGGGCGGGAGAGTGCGGATGACTCTGCAGCACCGAATGAGAGAACTCCAGGTCCTCCTTAGCCAGAGTATCAAATTTGTAAAATTTTACAAACGTGTTCTCCCCTGACCACGTAGCTGCTCGGCAGAGTTGTAATGCCGAGACACCTCGGGCAGCCGCCCAAGATGAGCCCACCTTCCTTGTGGAATGGGCCTTTACAGATTTAGGCTGTGGCAGGCCTGCCACAGAATGTGCAAGTTGGATTGTGCTACAGATCCAACGAGCAATCGTCTGCTTAGACGCAGGAGCACCCATCTTGTTGGGTGCATACAATATAAACAACGAGTCAGATTTTCTGACTCCAGCTGTCCTTGCAATATATATTTTTAATGCTCTGACAACGTCCAGTAACTTGGAGTCCTCCAAGTCACTTGTAGCCGCAGGCACTACAATAGGCTGGTTCAGATGAAATGCTGACACCACCTTAGGGAGAAAATGCGGACGAGTCCGCAGTTCTGCCCTGTCCGAATGGAAAATCAGATATGGGCTTTTGTAAGATAAAGCTGCCAGTTCTGACACTCTCCTGGCCGAAGCCAGGGCTAGAAGCATGGTCACTTTCCATGTGAGATATTTCAAATCCACCTTTTTTAGTGGTTCAAACCAATGAGATTTTAGAAATTCCAAAACCACATTGAGATCCCACGGTGCCACTGGAGGCACCACAGGAGGCTGTATATGCAGCACTCCCTTAACAAAGGTCTGGACTTCAGGGACTGAAGCCAATTCTTTTTGAAAAAAAAATCGACAGGGCCGAAATTTGAACCTTAATAGATCCCAATTTGAGACCCATAGACAATCCTGATTGCAGGAAATGTAGGAATCGACCCAGTTGAAATTCCTCCGTCGGAGCACTCCGATCTTCGCACCACGCAACATATTTTCGCCAAATTCGGTGATAATGTTGCACGGTTACTTCCTTCCTTGCTTTAATCAAAGTAGGAATGACTTCTTCCGGCATGCCTTTTTCCTTTAGGATCCGGCGTTCAACCGCCATGCCGTCAAACGCAGCCGCGGTAAGTCTTGAAACAGACAGGGACCCTGCTGAAGCAAGTCCCTCCTTAGAGGTAGAGGCCACGGATCTTCCGTGATCATCTCTTGAAGTTCCGGGTACCAAGTCCTTCTTGGCCAATCCGGAACCACTAGTATCGTTCTCACGCCTCTTTGCCGTATAATTCTCAATACTTTTGGTATGAGAGGCAGAGGAGGAAACACATACACCGACTGGTACACCCAAGGCGTTACCAGCGCGTCCACAGCTATTGCCTGCGGATCTCTTGACCTGGCGCAATACCTGTCCAGTTTTTTGTTGAGGCGAGACGCCATCATGTCCACCATTGGTCTTTCCCAACGGGTTACCAGCATGTGGAAGACTTCTGGATGAAGTCCCCACTCTCCCGGGTGAAGATCGTGTCTGCTGAGGAAGTCTGCTTCCCAGTTGTCCACTCCCGGGATGAACACTGCTGACAGTGCTATCACATGATTCTCTGCCCAGCGAAGAATCCTTGTAGCTTCTGCCATTGCACTCCTGCTTCTTGTGCCGCCCTGTCTGTTCACATGGGCGACTGCCGTGATGTTGTCCGACTGGATCAACACCGGTTTTCCTTGAAGCAGAGGTTCTGCCTGGCTTAGAGCATTGTATATTGCTCTTAGTTCCAGAATGTTTATGTGAAGAGACGTTTCCAGGCTCGTCCATACTCCCTGGAAGTTTCTTCCTTGTGTGACTGCTCCCCAGCCTCTCAGGCTGGCGTCCGTGGTCACCAGGATCCAATCCTGTATGCCGAATCTGCGGCCCTCCAATAGATGAGGACTCTGCAACCACCACAGAAGAGACACCCTTGTCCTTGGAGACAGGGTTATCCGTAGGTGCATCTGAAGATGCGACCCTGACCATTTGTCCAACAGATCCCTTTGGAAAATTCTTGCGTGGAATCTGCCGAATGGAATTGCTTCGTAAGAAGCCACCATTTTTCCCAGGACTCTTGTGCATTGATGTACAGACACCTTTCCTGGTTTTAGGAGGTTCCTGACAAGCTCGGATAACTCCTTGGCTTTTTCCTCCGGGAGAAAAACCTTTTTCTGAACCGTGTCCAGAATCATCCCTAGGAACAGCAGACGAGTTGTCGGCATTAACTGGGATTTTGGAATATTCAGAATCCACCCGTGCTGTTTTAGCACTTCTTGAGACAGTGCTAATCCCATCTCTAGCTGTTCTCTGGACCTTGCCCTTATTAGGAGATCGTCCAAGTATGGGATAATTAATACGCCTTTTCTTCGAAGAAGAATCATCATCTCGGCCATTACCTTTGTAAAGACCCGAGGTGCCGTGGACAATCCGAACGGCAGCGTCTGAAACTGATAGTGACAGTTTTGTACAACGAACCTGAGGTACCCCTGGTGTGAGGGGTAAATTGGAATGTGGAGATACGCATCCTTGATGTCCAAGGATACCATAAAGTCCCCCTCTTCCAGGTTCGCTATCACTGCTCTGAGTGACTCCATCTTGAACTTGAACTTCTTTATGTACAGGTTCAAGGACTTCAGATTTAGAATAGGCCTTACCGAGCCATCCGGCTTCGGTACCACAAAAAGAGTGGAATAATACCCCTTCCCTTGTTGCAGAAGAGGTACCTTGACTATCACCTGCTGAGAGTACAGCTTGTGAATGGCTTCCAAAACCGTCTCCCTTTCGGAGGGGGACGTTGGTAAAGCAGACTTCAGGAAACGGCGAGGTGGATCTGTCTCTAATTCCAACCTGTACCCCTGAGATATTATCTGCAGGATCCAGGGATCTACTTGCGAGTGAGCCCACTGCGCGCTGTAATTTTTGAGACGACCCCCCACCGTCCCCGAGTCCGCTTGAGAAGCCCCAGCGTCATGCTGAGGCTTTTGTAGAAGCCGGGGAGGGCTTCTGATCCTGGGAAGGAGCTGCCTGTTGCTGTCTCTTCCCTCGACCTCTGCCTCGTGGCAGATATGAATAGCCCTTTGCTCTCTTATTTTTAAAGGAACGAAAGGGCTGCGGTTGAAAGGTCGGTGCCTTTTTCTGTTGGGGAGTGACTTGAGGTAGAAAGGTGGATTTCCCGGCTGTAGCCGTGGCCACCAAATCTGATAGACCGACTCCAAATAACTCCTCCCCTTTATACTGCAAAACTTCCATATGCCGTTTTGAATCCGCATCGCCTGTCCACTGTCGCGTCCATAAAGCTCTTCTGGCCGAAATGGACATAGCACTTACCCGTGATGCCAGTGTGCAGATATCCCTCTGTGCATCACGCATATAAAGAAATGCATCCTTTATTTGTTCTAACGACAGTAAAATATTGTCCCTGTCCAGGGTATCAATATTTTCAATCAGGGACTCTGACCAAACTACCCCAGCACTGCACATCCAGGCAGTCGCTATAGCTGGTCGTAGTATAACACCTGCATGTGTGTATATACTTTTTTGGATATTTTCCATCCTCCTATCTGATGGATCTTTAAGTGCGGCCGTCTCAGGAGAGGGTAACGCCACTTGTTTAGATAAGCGTGTTAGCGCCTTGTCCACCCTAGGAGGTGTTTCCCAGCGCTCCCTAACCTCTGGCGGGAAAGGGTATAATGCCAGTAATTTCTTTGAAATTATCAGCTTTTTATCAGGGGCAACCCACGCTTCATTACACACGTCATTTAGTTCTTCTGATTCAGGAAAAACTATAGGTAGTTTTTTCACACCCCACATAATACCCTGTTTAGTGGTACCTGTAGTATCAGCTAAATGTAACGCCTCCTTCATTGCCAAAATCATATAACGTGTGGCCCTACTGGAAAATACGGTTGATTCGTCACCGTCACCACTGGAGTCATCGCCTGTGTCTGGGTCTGTGTCGACCGACTGAGGCAAAGGGCGTTTCACAGCCCCTGACGGTGTTTGAGTCGCCTGGACAGGCACTAATTGATTGTCCGGCCGTCTCATGTCGTCAAACGACTGCTTTAGCGTGTTGACACTATCCCGTAGTTCCATAAATAAAGGCATCCATTCTGGTGTCGACTCCCTAGGGGGTGACATCCTCATATTTGGCAATTGCTCCGCCTCCACGCCAATATCGTCCTCATACATGTCGACACACACGTACCGACACACAGCAGACACACAGGGAATGCTCCTAACGAAGACAGGACCCACTAGCCCTTTGGGGAGACAGAGGGAGAGTTTGCCAGCACACACCAAAAGCGCTATATATATATATATATCAGGGATAGCCTTATAATAAGTGCTCCCTTATAGCTGCTTTGTTATATCAAAATATCGCCATAAATTTGCCCCCCCTCTCTGTTTTACCCTGTTTCTGTAGTGCAGTGCAGGGGAGAGACTTGGGAGCCGTCCTGACCAGCGGAGCTGTGAGAGGAAATGGCGCCGTGTGCTGAGGAGATAGGCCCCGCCCCTTTTCTGGCGGGCTCGTCTCCCGCTATTTAGAGAAATCAGGCAGGGGTTAAATATCTCCATATAGCCTCTGGGGGCTATATGTGAGGTATTTTTAGCCTTTATATAGGTTACATTTGCCTCCCAGGGCGCCCCCCTCCCAGCGCCCTGCACCCTCAGTGACTGCCGTGTGAAGTTTGCTGAGAGGAAAATGGCGCACAGCTGCAGTGCTGTGCGCTACCTTTAGAAGACTGCAGGAGTCTTCAGCCGCCGATTCTGGACCTCTTCTGACTTCAGCATCTGCAAGGGGGCCGGCGGCGCGGCTCCGGTGACCATCCAGGCTGTACCTGTGATCGTCCCTCTGGAGCTTGATGTCCAGTAGCCAAGAAGCCAATCCATCCTGCACGCAGGTGAGTTGACTCCTTCTCCCCTCAGTCCCTCGCTGCAGTGATCCTGTTGCCAGCAGGAATCACTGTAAAATAAAAAACCTAGCTAAACTTTTTCTAAGCAGCTCTTTAGGAGAGCCACCTAGATTGCACCCTTCTCGGCCGGGCACAAAAATCTAACTGGAGTCTGGAGGAGGGTCATAGGGGGAGGAGCCAGTGCACACCACCTGATCTGGAAAAGCTTTACTTTTTGTGCCCTGTCTCCTGCGGAGCCGCTATTCCCCATGGTCCTTTCAGGAACCCCAGCATCCACTAGGACGATAGAGAAATCTTATTTTCTCTAACGTCCTTGAGGATGCTGGGACTCCGTAAGGACCATGGGGATTATACCAAAGCTCCCAAATGGGCGGGACAGTGCGGATGACTCTGCAGCACCGAATTGAGCAAACAGGAGGTCCTCCTCAGTCAGGGTATCAAACTTAAGAACTTTGCAAAGGTATTTGACCCCGACCAAGTAGCAGCTCGGCACAGCTGTAGTGCCGAGACCCCTCGGGCAGCCGCCCAAGAAGAGCCCACCTTCCTAGTGGAATGGGCCTAAACTGATTTAGGTAACGGCAATCCTGCCGTAGAATGCGCCAGCTGAATCGTGTTACAGATCCAGCGAGCAATAGTCTGCTTTGAAGCAGGGCCGCCAACCTTGTTGGCTGTATACAGGACAAACAGTGCTTCTGTTTTGCAGATCCTAGCCGTTCTGGCCACGTAAATTTTCAAAGCCCTGACCACATCAAGGGACTTGGAATCCTCCAAGTCACGCGTAGCCACAGGCACGACAATAGGTTGGTTCATATGAAAGGATGAGACCACCTTTGGCAGGAATTGAGGACGGGTCCGCAATTTCGCTCTATCCATATGGAAAACCAGATAGGGGCTTTTATGAGACAATGCCGCCAATTCCGACACTCGCCTAGCCGAAGCCAAGGCTAACAACATGACCACCTTCCAGGTGAAATATTTCAACACCACTGACTTAAGTGGTTCAAACCAATGAGACTTAAGGAACCGTAACACCACGTTAAGGTCCCAAGGCGCCACCGGCGGTACAAAAGGAGGCTAAAAATGCCGTACTCCCTACACAAACGTTTGTACTTCAGGAAGAGAAGCCAAATCTTTTTGGAAGAAAATGGATAAGGCCGAAATTTGAACCTTTATCGATCCTAATTTTAGGCCCTAGTTCACTCCAGTTTGAAGGAAGTGAAGCAGACGGCCCAAAAGGAATTCCTCCGTAGGAGCATTTCTGGCCTCACATCAGGAAACATATTTTCGCCATATTCGGTGATAATGTTTCAATGTCACTTCCTTCCTAGCCTTAATTAGGGTAGGAATGACCTCCTCCGGAATACCCATTACCGCTAGGATCCTGGGTTGAACCGCCATGCCGTCAAACGCAGCAAGACTGGGAACAGACAGGGCCCCTGCTGCAGCAGGTCCTGTCTTAGACGAAGAGGCCACTGATTCTATGTGAGCATTTCCTGCAGATCTGGATACCAGGTCCTCCGTGTCCAATCTGGAACAATGAGAATTGGTCTCACTCCTCTTTTCCTTATTATCCTCAACACCGTGGGTATGAGAGGAAGAGGAGTAAACACAGAAACTGACCGGAACACCCACGGTGTCACTAGGGCATCCACAGCTTACTGCCTGAGGGTCTCCTGACCTGGCGCAATAACTCTGCGGCTTTGTGTTGAGGCGGGACGCCATCATGTCTATCAGTGGCAGTCTCCACCGAATTGCAATCTGTGCTAAGACTTCCTTATGAAGTCCCCACTCTCCAGGACATAGGTCGTGTCCGCTGAGGAAGTCTGCTTCCCAGACGTCCACTCCCGGAATGAACACTGCTGACAGTGCGCTTACATGATTCTCCGCCCAGCGAAGAATTCTGGTGGCTTCCGCCAACGCCACTCTGCTCATTGTGCCGCCTTGGCAGTTTACATGAGCTACTGCGGTGACGTTGTCCGACTGGATCAGAACCGGTTGGACGCGAAATAAGGTCTCCGCCTGACGTAGGGCGTTGTATATGGCCCTTAGTTCCAAGAAGCGAAGACAAGTCTCTTGACTTGACCAAAGACCTTGGACATTTCATTTTTCCCTGTGTGACTGCTCCCCAACCTCGGAGGCTCGCGTCCGTGGTCACCAGGATCCAGTCCTGAATGCCGAACCTGCGACCCTATAGAATGTGAGCATCTTGCAGCCACCACAGGAGAGATACCCTGGCCTTGGGGGAGAGGGTGATCAACTGATGAATCTGTAGATGTGACCCGGACCACTTGTCCAGTAGGTCCCATTTGAAAGACCTCGCATGGAACCTGCCGAAGGGAATAATTTTCCCCGGACTCGGGTGCAGCGATTCCGACACCTGTCATGGTTTCAAAAAGTTCCTGACCAGAGTCATGAGTTCCTGGGCCTTCTCTGTCTGAAGGTAAACCCCTTTCTGGTCCGTATCCAGAATCATACCCAAGAAGGGCAGACTAGTCATAGGAACCAACTGTGACTTCCGGATATTGAGAATCTAGCAGTGTTGCTGTGACACCTTCAGCGAAAGTGACACGCTGTTCAATAACTGCTCTTTTGATCTCGCCTCATAGGAGATCATCCAAGTATGGGATAACTGTGACTCCTTGCTTGCGTAGGAGCACCATCATTTCTGCCAATTACCCTGAAATTGGTAATGACAATACTGTACCGCAATTGTTAGATACGCCTGATGGGGTGGATAAATGGAAACATGAAGGTAGGCAGCCCTTATGTCTAGATACATCATCAAATCCCCCCTTTCCAGGCTGGCCATGATCGCTCTGAGCGATTCCACTTTAATTTTGAACCTTTTTCTAGTATAGGTTCAGAGGTTTTAATTTAAAATGGGTCTGACCGAACCGTACGTATTCGGAACTACAGCCAAGGTTGAGTCCCTTCCTTGTTGCAGGAGGAGAACCTTGAGCACCACCTGTTGGAGATACAATGTGTGAATTGTATTTAATATAACTCCCCTTCTGGGGGAGAAGCCTGTAGGTCCGATAAGGAAAAACCGGCGAGGAGGCACCTTTCGAATTCCTATGTAACCCTGAGAACAATTTTTATTGCCCCGGGATCCACCTGTGAGTGAACTCAGATGTGGCTGAAGAGTCGAAGACGTGCTCCCCCTGGGACGGACTCCCTTAGCGGAGCTCCCGCATCCTGCGGTGGATGTAGTAGAGGCCAGGGAGGACTTCTGTTCCTGGGAACTAGCTGTGCCCCGTGCCCTACCTCTGGTAAGAAAGGACACTCCTCATACTTTTTTATTATTCTGCGAAAGGACTGCATTTGATAATGTCGTGCTTTCTTAGTCTGTGAGGGAATATAAGGCAAAAGATGAGAATTACCAGCTATAGCTGTGGAGACCAGGTCCGAGAGCCCTTCTCCACACAATTCCTCAGCCTTGTGAGGTAAACCCTCCATATGCCTCTTTTAGTCGGCATCACCTGTCCATTGCATGTTCCACAGGACAAGTCTAGCAGAAATCGACATAGCGTTGACTCTAGAACCCAGTAGACTAACGTCTCTTTGGACATGTCTTTTTATATATATATATATATATATATATATATATATATATATATATATATATATATATATATATATATATACACACCAACATCTTTTACATATAAATATATAATAAGAATTTACTTACCGATAATTCTATTTCTCATAGTCCGTAGTGGATGCTGGGGACTCCGTAAGGACCATGGGGAATAGCGGCTCCGCAGGAGACTGGGCACATCTAAAGAAAGCTTTAGGACTATCTGGTGTGCACTGGCTCCTCCCCCTATGACCCTCCTCCAAGCCTCAGTTAGGATACTGTGCCCGGACGAGCGTACACAATAAGGAAGGATTTTGAATCCCGGGTAAGACTCATACCAGCCACACCAATCACACCGTATAACCTGTGATCTGAACCCAGTTAACAGCATGATAACAGAGGAGCCTCTGAAAGATGGCTCACAACAATAATAACCCGATTTTTGTAACAATAACTATGTACAAGTATTGCAGACAATCCGCACTTGGGATGGGCGCCCAGCATCCACTACGGACTATGAGAAATAGAATTATCGGTAAGTAAATTCTTATTTTCTCTAACGTCCTAAGTGGATGCTGGGGACTCCGTAAGGACCATGGGGATTATACCAAAGCTCCCAAACGGGCGGGAGAGTGCGGATGACTCTGCAGCACCAAATGAGAGAACTCCAGGTCCTCCTCAGCCAGGATATCAATTTTGTAGAATTTTACAAACGTATTTGCTCCTGACCAAGTAGCTGCTCGGCAAAATTGTAAAGCCGAGACCCCTCGGGCAGCCGCCCAAGATGAGCCCACCTTCCTTGTGGAGTGGGCATTTACAGATTTTTGCCTGTGGCAGGCCTGCCACAGAATGTGCAAGCTGAATTGTACTACAAATCCAACGAGCAATAGTCTGCTTAGAAGCAGGAGCACCCAGCTTGTTGGGTGCACACAGGATAAACAGCGAGTCAGATTTCCTGACTCCAGCCGTCCTGGAAACATATATTTTCAGGGCACTGACCACGTCTAGCAACTTGGAGGCCTCCAAGTCCCTAGTAGCCGCAGGCACCACCAATAGGTTGGTTCAGGTGAGACGCTGAAACCACCTTGGGGAGAAACTGAGGACGAGTCCTCAATTCCGCCCTGTCCGAATGGAAAATCAGATAAGGGCTTTTTCAGGATAAAGCCGCCAATTCTGACACGCGCCTGGCCCAGGCCAGGGCCAACAGCATGACCACTTTCCATGAGAGATATTTTAACTCCACAGATTTAAGTGGTTCAAACCAATGTGACTTTTGGAACCCAAAACTACATTGAGATCCCAAAGTGCCACTGGAGGCACAAAAGGAGGCTGTATATGCAGTACCCCTTTTACAACGTCTGAACTTCAGGGACTGAAGCTAGTTCTTTTTGGAAGAAAATTGACAGGGCCGAAATTTGAACCTTAATGGACCCCAATTTCAGGCCCATAGACACTCCTGTTTGCAGGAAATGTAGGAATCGACCCAGTTGAATTTCCTCCGTCGGGCCTTACTGGCCTCGCACCACGCAACATATTTACGCCAATTGCGGTGATAATGTTTTTGCGGTTACATCCTTCCTGGCTTTGATCAGGATAGGGATGACTTCATCCGGAATGCCTTTTTTCCTTCAGGATCCGGCGTTCAACCGCCATGCCGTCAAACGCAGCCGCGGTAAGTCTTGGAACAGACAGGGTCCTTGCTGGAGCAGGTCCCTTCTTAGAGGTAGAGGCCACCGATCCGCCGTGAGCATCTCTTGAAGTTCCGGTTACCAAGTCCTTCTTGGCCAATCCGGAACCACGAATATAGTGCTTACTCCTCTCCATCTTATCAATCTCAGTACCTTGGGTATGAGAGGCAGAGGAGGGAACACATACCCTGACTGGTACACCCACGGTGTTACCAGAGCGTCTACAGCTTATTGCCTGAGGGTCCCTGGACCTGGCGCAATACCTGTCGAGTTTTTAATCATGTGGAAGACTTCTGGGTGAAGTCCCCACTCTCCCGGGTGGAGGTCGTGCTGAGGAAGTCTGCTTCCCAGTTGTCCACTCCCGGAATGAATACTGCTGACAGTGCTATCACATGATTTTCCGCCCAGCGAAGAATCCTTGCAGCTTCTGCCATTGCCCTCCTGCTTCTTGTGCCACCCTGTCTGTTTACGTGGGTGACTGCCGTGATGTTGTCCGACTGGATCAACACCGGCTGACCTTGAAGCAGAGGTCTTGCTAAGCTTAAAGCATTGTAAATGTCCCTTAGCTTCAGGATATTTATGTGAAGTGATGTCTCCAGGCTTGACCATAAGCCCTGGATATTCCTTCCCTGTGTGACTGCTCCCCAGCCTCGCAGGCTGGCATCCGTGGTCACCAGGACCCAGTCCTGAATGCCTAATCTGCGGCCCTCTAGAAGATGAGCACTCTGCAACCACCACAGGAGGGACACCCTTGTCCTTGGTGACAGGGTTATCCGCTGATGCATCTAAAGATGCGATCCGGACCATTTGTCCAGCAGGTCCCACTGGAAAGTTCTTGCGTGGAATCTGCCGAATGGGATTGCTTCGTAGGAAGCCACCATTTTACCCAGAACCCTTGTGCATTGATGCACTGAGACTTGGCTCGGTTTTAGGAGGTTCCTGACTAGCTCGGATAACTCCCTGGCTTTCTCCTCCGGGAGAAACACCTTTTTCTGGACTGTGTCCAGGATCATCCCTAGGAACAGAAGACACGTCGTCGGAACCAGGTGCGATTTTGGAATATTGAGAATCCAATCGTGCTGCCGCAACACTACCTGAGATAGTGCTACACCGACCTCCAACTGTTCCCTGGATCTTACCCTTATCAGGGAATTGTCCAAGGAAGGGATAACTAAAATTCACTTCCTTCGAAGGAATATCATCATTTCGGCCATTACCTTGGTAAAGACCCCGGGTGCCGTGTACCATCCATACGGCAGCGTCTGAACTGATAGTGACAGTTCTGTACCATAAACCTGAGGTACCCTTGGTGAGAAGGGTAAATTTTGACATGAAGGTAAGCATCCTTGATGTCCCGAGACATCATGTAGTCCCCTTCTTCCAGGTTCGCAATCACTGCTCTGAGTGACTCAATCTTGAATTTGAACCTCTGTACGTAAGTGTTCAAAGATTTTAGATTTAGAATCGGTCTCACCGAGCCGTCCGGCTTCGGTACCACAACAGTGTGGAATAATACCCCGTTCCCTGTTGCAGGAGGGGTATCTTGATTATCACCTGCTGGGAATACAGCTTGTGAATGGCTTCCAAAACTGTCTCCCTGTCAGAAGGAGACATCGGTAAAGCCGACTTTAGGAAACGGCGAGGGGGAGACGTCTCGAATTCTAATTTGTACCCCTGAGATATCACCTGAAGGATCCAGGGGTCTACTTGCGAGTGAGCCCACTGCGCGCTGAAATTCATTGAGACGGGCCCCCCACCGTGCCTGATTCTGCTTGTAAAGCCCCAGCGTATACTGAGGGCTTGGCAGAGGCGGGAGAGGGTTTCTGTTCCTGGGAACTGGCTGATTTCTGCAGCCTTTTTCCTCTCCCTCTGTCACGGGGCAGAAATGAGGAACCTTTTGCCCTCTTGTCCACGAAAAGACTGCGCCTGATAATACGGCGTCTTCTCATGTTGAGAGGCGACCTGGGGTACAAACGTGGAATTCCCAGCTGTTGCCGTGGCCACGAGGTCTGAAAGACCGACCCCAAATAACTCCTCCCTTAATAAAGCAATACTTCCAAATGCCGTTTGGAATACGCATCACCTGACCACTGACGTGTCCATAACCCTCTACTGGTAGAAATGGACAACGCGCTTAGACTTGATGCCAGTCGGCAAATATTCCGCTGTGCATCACGCATATATAAAAATGCATCTTTTAAATGCTCTATAGGCAAAAATATACTGTCCCTATCTAGGGTATCAATATTTTCAGTCAGGGAATCCGACCACGCCAACCCAGCACTGCACATCCAGGCTGAGGCGATTGCTGGTCGCAGTATAACACCAGTATGTGTGTAAATACCTTTTAGGATACCCTCCTGCTTTCTATCAGCAGGATCCTTGAGGGCGGCCATCTCAGGCGAAGGTAGAGCCCTTACAAGCGTGTGAGCGCTTTATCCCCCCCTAGGGGGTGTTTCCCAACGCACCCTAACCTCTGGCGGGAAAGGATATAATGCCAATAACATTTTAGAAATTATCCGTTGTTATCGGGGGAAACCCACGCATCATCACACACCTCATTTAATTTCTCAGATTCAGGAAAACTACAGGTAGTTTTTCCTCACCGAACATAATACCCCTTTTTTGGTGGTACTCGTATTATCAGAAATGTGTAAAACATTTTTCATTACCTCAATCATGTAACGTGTGGCCCTACTGGAAGTCACATTCGTCTCTTCACCGTCGACACTGGAGTCAGTATCCGTGTCGGCGTCTATATCTGCCATCTGAGGTAACGGGCGCTTTAGAGCCCCTGACGGCCTATGAGACGTCTGGACAGGCACAAGCTGAGTAGCCGGCTGTCTCATGTCAACCACTGTCTTTTATACAGAGCTGACACTGTCACGTAATTCCTTCCAACAGTTCATCCACTCAGGTGTCGACCCCCTAGGGGGTGACATCACTATTACAGGCAATCTGCTCCGTCTCCACATCATTTTTCTCCTCATACATGTCGACACAAAAGTACCGACATACAGCACACACACAGGGAATGCTCTGATAGAGGACAGGACCCCACTAGCCCTTTGGGGAGACAGAGGGAGAGTTTGCCAGCACACACCAGAGCGCTATATATATATATATATATACAGGGATAACCTTATATAAGTGTTTTTCCCCTTATAGCTGCTGTATAGTTAATACTGCGCCTAATTAGTGCCCCCCTCTCTTTTTTTAACCCTTTCTGTAGTGTAGTGACTGCAGGGGAGAGACAGGGAGCTTCCCTCCAACGGAGCTGTGAGGGAAAATGGCGCCAGTGTGCTGAGGAGATAGGCTCCGCCCCTTTTTCGCGGACTTTTCTCCTGCTTTTTTATGGATTCTGGCAGGGGTTAAATGCATCCATATAGCCCAGGAGCTATATGTGATGCATTTTTTTTGCCATCCAAGGTGTTTTTATTGCGTCTCAGGGCGCCCCCCCCCAGCGCCCTGCACCCTCAGTGACCGAAGTGTGAAGTGTGCTGAGAGCAATGGCGCACAGCTGCAGTGCTGTGCGCTACCTTGTTGAAGACAGGACGTCTTCTGCCGCCGATTTTCCGGACCTCTTCTGCCTTCTGGCTCTAAAAGGGGGCCGGCGGCGCGGCTCTGGGACCCATCCAAGCTGGGCCTGTGATCGTCCCTCTGGAGCTAATGTCCAGTAGCCTAAGAAGCCCAATCCACTCTGCACGCAGGTGAGTTCGCTTCTTCTCCCCTTAGTCCCTCGATGCAGTGAGCCTGTTGCCAGCAGGTCTCACTGAAAATAAAAAACCTAATCTAAAACTTTCACTAAGAAGCTCAGGAGAGCCCCTAGTGTGCACCCTTCTCGTTCGGGCACAGAGATCTAACTGAGGCTTGGAGGAGGGTCATAGGGGGAGGAGCCAGTGCACACCAGATAGTCCTAAAGCTTTCTTTAGATGTGCCCAGTCTCCTGCGGAGCCGCTATTCCCCATGGTCCTTACGGAGTCCCCAGCATCCACTTAGGACGTTAGAGAATATATATATATATATATATATATATATATATATATATATATATAGTGTAACGGTATGGCGGCGGCACTCAACCAGACTTCACAACTGCAGTTCAAAGATTTTTTGGCACAATAAATCTTTGAACTGCAGTTGTGAAGTCTGGTTGAGTGCCGCCGCCACACCGTTACACTACTTAGTGGAAGCTAGTATCCACCAGGAGGGCACCGCAGCAATTATCACACCTCAAGGGGAGTGCCGGGACCATTTGCAACTTATTATATATATATATATATATATATATATATATATATATATATATATATATATATATATATATATATAAGATTTTACTTACCGATAAATCTATTTCTCATAGTCCGTAGTGGATGCTGGGGACTCCGTCAGGACCATGGGGAATAGCGGCTCCGCAGGAGACAGGGCACAAAAGCAAGCATTTAGGATCACATGATGTGTACTGGCTCCTCCCCCTATGACCCTCCTCCAAGCCTCAGTTAGGTACTGTGCCCGGACGAGCGTACACAATAAGGAAGGATCTTGAATCCCGGGTAAGACTCATACCAGCCACACCAATCACACCGTACAACTTGTGATTTGAACCCAGTTAACAGTATGATAACAATGAAGTAGCCTCTAAAAAAGATGGCTCACAACAATAATAACCCGATTTTTTTGTAACAATAACTATGTACAAGTAATGCAGACAATCCGCACTTGGGATGGGCGCCCAGCATCCACTACGGACTATGAGAAATAGATTTATCGGTAAGTAAAATCTTATTTTCTCTAACGTCCTAGTGGATGCTGGGGACTCCGTCAGGACCATGGGGATTATACCAAAGCTCCCAAACGGGCGGGAGAGTGCGGATGACTCTGCAGCACCGAATGAGAGAACTCCAGGTCCTCCTCAGCCAGGGTATCAAATTTGTAGAATTTAGCAAACGTGTTTGCCCCTGACCAAGTAGCTGCTCGGCAAAGTTGTAAAGCCGAGACCCCTCGGGCAGCCGCCCAAGATGAGCCCACCTTCCTTGTGGAATGGGCATTTACAGATTTTGGCTGTGGCAGGCCTGCCACAGAATGTGCAAGCTGAATTGTACTACAAATCCAACGAGCAATAGTCTGCTTAGAAGCAGGAGCACCCAGCTTTTTGGGTGCCTACAATATAAACAGCAAGTCAGACTTTCTGACTCCAGCCGTCCTGGAATTATATATATATATATATATATATATATATATATATATATATATATATATTTTCAGGGCCCTGACAACGTCTAGCAACTTGGAGTCCTCCAAGTCCCTAGTAGCCGCAGGCACCACAATAGGTTGTTTCAGGTGAAACGCTAACACCACCTTAGGAAGAAACTGGGGACGAGTCCGCAGTTCTGCCCTGTCCGAATGGAAAATCAAATATGGGCTTTTGTAAGACAAAGCCGCCAATTTTGACAATCGCCTGGCCGAGGCCAGGGCCAACAGCATGGTCACTTTCCATGTGAGATATTTCAAATCCACAGATTTGAGTGGTTCAAACCAATATGATTTGAGGAATCCCAACACTACGTTGAGATCCCACGGTGCCACTGGAGGCACACAAGGGCTGTATATGCAATACTCCCTTGACAAACGTCTGGACTTCAGGAACTGAAGCCAATTCTTTCTGGAAGAAAATCTATAGGGCCGAAACTTGAACCTTAATGGACCCCAATTTGAGGCTCATAGACACTCCTGTTTGCAGGAAGTGCAGAAATCGACCTAGTTGAAATTTTTTCGTGGGGCCTTCCTGGCCTCACCCACGCAACATATTTTTACCACATGTGGTGATAACGTTGTGCGGTCACCTCCTTCCTGGCTTTGACCAGGGTAGGTATGACCTCTTCCGGAATGCCTTTTCCCTTAGGATCCGGCGTTCAAACCGCCATGCCGTCAAACGCAGTCGCGGTAAGTCTTGGAACAGACAAGGTCCCTGCTGGAGCAGGTCCTTTCTTAAAGGCCGATGCCACGGTTCCTCTTGGAACAGACATGGTACTTGCTGAAAGCAAATCCCTTCTTAGCTCCCGAGGCCATTAGTCCTCTGTGAGCATCTCTTGAAGTTCCGGTTACCAAGTCCCTCTTGGCCAATCCGGAGCCACGAGTATAGTTCTTACTCCTCTATGTCTTATAATTCTCAATACCTTGGTTATGAGAAGCAGAGGAGGGAACACATACACCGACTGTTACACCCACGGTGTTACCAGGACGTCCACAGCTATCGCCTGAAGGTCTCGTGACCTAGCGCAATACCTGTCCCATTTTTTGTTCGGGCGGGACGCCATCATGTCCACCTTTGGTCTTTCCCAACGGTTCACAATCATGCGGAAAACTTCCCGATGAAGTTCCCACTCTCCCGGGTGGAGGTCGTGCCTGCTGAGGAAGTCTGCTTCCCAGTCGTCCACTCCCGGAATGAACACTGCTGACAGTGCTATCACATGATTTTCCGCCTAGCGAAAAATCCTTGCAGTTTTGCCACTGCCCTCCTGCTTCTTGTGCCGCCCTTTCTGTTTACGTGGGCGACTGCCGTGATGTTATCCCACTGGGTCAATACCGGCTGACCTTGAAGCAGAGGTCTTGCTAAGCTTAGAGCATTATAAATTTGCTCTTAGCTCCAGTATATTTATGTGGAGAGAATTCTCCAGACTTGATCACACTCCTTGTGTGACTGCTCCCCAGCCTCTCAGGCTGGCCTCCGTGGTCACGAGCATCCAATCCTGAATGCCGAATCTGCGGCCCTCTAGAAGATGAGCACTCTGTAATCACCACAGGAGAGACACCCTTGTCCTTGGATATAGGGTTATCCGCTGATGCATCTGAAGATGCGATCCGGACCATTTGTCCAGCAAATCCCACTGAAGAGTTCTTGCGTGAAATCTGCCGAATGGAAGCGCTTCGTAATAAGCCACCATTTTTACCAGGACTCTTGTGCAATGATGCACTGACACTTTTCCTGGTTTTAGGAGGATCCCGATTAGCTCGGATAACTCCCTGGCTTTCTCCTCTGGGAGAAACACCTTTTCCTGGACTGTGTCCAGAATCATCCCTAGGACCAGCAGACGTGTCGTCGGAACAACTGCGGTTTTGGAATATTTAGAATCCACCCGTGCTGTCGTAGAACTACTTGAGATAGTGCTACTCCGACCTCCAACTGTTCTCTGGACCTTGTTCTTATCAGGAGGTCGTCCATTTTCTTTGAAGACGAATCCTCCTTTCGGTCATTACCTTGGTAAGGACCCGGGGTGCCTTGGACAATCCAACGGCATCGTCTTGAAACTGATAGTGACAGTTCTGTACCACGAACCTGAGGTACCCTTGGTGAGAAAAGGCAAATTTTGGGACATGGAGGTAAGCATCCCTGATGTCCCGGGACACCATATAGTCCCCTTGTTCTTTGCTATCACTGCTCTGAGTGACTCCATCTGGATTTGAACCCTTGTAAGTGTTCAAATTTTCCAGATTTAGAATAGGTCTCACCTAGCCTTCAGTACCACCATATAGTGTGGAGTAATACCCCTTTCCTTGTTGTCGGAGGGGTAATTTTATTATCACCTGCTGGGAATACAGCTTGTGAATTGTTTTCAATACTGCCTCCCTGTCGGAGGGAGACATTGGTACAGCAGACTACAGGAACCTGCGAGGGGGGAAACCTCTCGACATTCCAATCTGTACCCCTTGGATACTACTTGTAGGATCCAGGGGTCCTGTACGGTCCCAGCGTCATGCTGAGAACTTGGTAGAAGCGGTGGAGGGCTTCTGTTCCTGGGAATGGGCTGCCTGCTGCAGTCTTCTTCCCTTTCCTCTATCCCTGGGCAGATATGACTCTTATAGGGACGAAAGGACTGAGGCTGAAAAGACGGTGTCTTTTTCTGCAGAGATGTGACTTAGGGTAAAAAACTGTGGATTTTCCAGCAGTTGCCCTGGCCACCAGGTCCCATGGACCGACCCCAAATAACTCCTCCCCTTTATACGGCAATACATCTTTGTGCCGTTTGGAATCTGCATCACCTGACCACTGTCGTGTCCATAAACATCTTCTTGCAGATATGGACATCGCATTTACTCTTGATGCCAGAGTGCAAATATCCCTCTGCGCATCTCGCATATATAGAAATGCATCCTTTAAATGCTCTATAGTCAATAAAATACTGTCCCTGTCAAAGGTATCAATATTTTTAGTCAGGGAATCCGACCAAGCCACCTCAGCTCTGCACATCCAGGCTGAGGCGATCGCTGGTCGCAGTATAACACCAGCATGTGTGTGTATACTTTTTAGGATATTTTTCAGCCTCCTATCAGCTGGCTCCTTAAGTACGGCCCTATCCGTAGATGGTACCGCCACTTGTTCTGATAAGCGTGTGAGCGCCTTATCCACCCTGAGGGGTGTTTCCCACCGCGCCTTAACTTCTGGCGGGAAAGGGTATACCGCCAATAATTTTCTATCGGGGGAAACCCACGCATCATCACACACTTCATTTAATTTATCTGATTCAGGAAAAACTACAGGTAGTTTTTTCACCTCACACATAATACCCTTTTTTGTGGTACTTGGAGTATCAGAAATATGTAACACCTCCTTCATTGCCCTTAACGTGTGGCCCTAAAAGAAAATACGTTTGTTTCTTCACCGTCGACACTGAAATCAGTGTCAGTGTCTGGGTCTGTGTCGACCGACTGAGGTAAATGGGCATTTTACAGCCCCTGACGGTGTTTGAGACGCCTGGACAGATACTAATTTGTTCGCCGGCCCTCTCATGTCGTCAACCGGCTTGCAGCGTGTTGACATTGTCACGTAATTTCCATAAATAAGCCATCCATTCCGGTGTCGACTCCCTAGAGAGTGACATCACCATTACAGGCAATTTGCTCCGCCTCCTCACCAATATTTTCCTCATACATGTCGACACACACGTACCGACATACAGCACACACATAGGGAATGTTCTGATAGAGGACAGGACCCACTAGCCCTTTGGGGAGACAGAGGGAGAGTTTGCCAGCACACACCAAAACGCTATAATTATCCAGGGACAACCTTTATATAAGTGTTCCTCCCTTATAGCATTTTAATATATATACATATCGCCAAATCAGTGCCCCCCCTCTCTGTTTTAACCATGTTTCTGTAGTGCAGTGCAGGGGAGAGCATGGGAGCCTTCCCACCAGCCTTTCTGTGAGGGAAAATGGCGCTGTGTGCTGAGGAGAATAGGCCCCGCCCCCTTTTCGGCGGGCTTCTTCTCCGGAGTTTTAGATATCTGGCAGGGGTTAAATACATCCATATAGCCTCAAGGGCTATATGTGATGTATTTTTCGCCATACAGGTATTATACATTGCTGCCCAGGGCGCCCCCCCCCAGCGCCCTGCACCCTCCGTGACCGCTGTGTGAAGTGTGCTGACAACAATGGCGCACAGCTGCAGTGCTGTGCGCTACCTGATGAAGACTGAGAGTCTTCTGCCGCCTGGTTCCGGACCTCTTCATCTTCAGCGTCTGCAAGGGGGGTCGGCGGCGCGGCTCCGGGACGAACCCCAGGGCGAGCCCTGTGTTCCGACTCCCTCTGGAGCTATGTCCAGTAGCCTAAGAATCCAATCCATCCTGCACGCAGGTGAGTTGAAAATCTCTCCCCTAAGTCCCTCGATGCAGTGAGCCTGTTGCCAGCAGGACTCACTGAAAATAAAGAACCTAAAAACTTTTTCTAAGTAACTCTTTAAGAGAGCCACCTAGATTGCACCCTTCTCGGCCGGGCACAAAAACCTAACTAAGGCTTGGAGGAGGGTCATAGGGGGAGGAGCCAGTACACATCATGTGATCCTAAAAGCTTGCTTTTGTGCCCTGTCTCCTGCGGAGCCGCTATTCCCCATGGTCCTGACGGAGTCCCCAGCATCCACTAGGACATTAGAGAAATATATATATATACTAGGGACAATAATATGTCATCCTTATCTAGGGTTTCAACCTCCGCTGATAAGGTATCTGACTATGCTGCTACAGCGCTATAGACCTATGCCGACACAATCGCCGGTCTGAGTAGTGTACCAGAATGTGTGTAAATGGACTTCAAAGTACTTTTACTGCATGCTATCTGCAGGATCCCTGAGGATAGCTGTTAAGTCAGCGCTACCTTTTTGGTTAAAAGTGTCAATGCCTTGTACACCCTAGGGGAAGATTCCCCTCGTATCCTGGCCCTAGTAGGGAAAGGATACTCCCTGAGAATTCTTTTTGGGAAGCTGCAGCTTCTTGTCTGGAGATTCCCGCTCTTTTTCTTCATGAGAGAAGGGAAATTTACCTCAGCTTTCTTCCCCTTAAACATGTGTACCCCCGTGTCAGGGACAGATGAGTCATCAGTGATATGCAAATCATCTTTTATTACATCATCTGGGAGCTCCATACACTACACAAATCAGCAGGCCAGTTACCAATAGAAACATAGCACGCGGCAGTGTAGGCCGCTGGTAAACACCATGTTCCGCAGGTAATAGCGATACATCTCATACCAACATTATTTTCAGAGAAAACACACAGCAATAACAATAGATGACTACCTACGCAATACTCAGACAAGGAAAGCCATAAACATGGTCAATGTCCACAGCAGCTACACCCTTTTGTATGACTGATCTGATAACCGCTCTAATGAAAACAAATGCCTTTGTGATTTCACTTTCACAGCAATGAGTTGAATAGCAGAACACTGTGCTGGAGGAACTAACATTCAGACACTGAAGCAACAAGCTAAAATCTTCATGCTGGCACACAATGGCCATGCCTTACAGCCTCCCCATTCCACAACTGCAGGCCATCCATTGGCTCTTCTATGATGTAAGCATGTACCAAGGCACAGATAACGTTGTTTGCAGCATTCTATGGGGCACTTCAATTAAGCACGATATTGAATAGTGCTGGGAATGACTGCCCAAAGCTATTAAATTGTATGAATTGTGCCCGGCACTTAAGCCGGGAGATGCAGTTTACCGCGCCTAAAGCCAGGGGTTTAGTGGTGATACACAGTGTTCTCTGACTTGTGTCTGGCGCGATGCTGTTAGCAGGCAAAGATTGTTTACCTGTCTACTTCACACCAGCATCATCCCCTACCAGCCAGCCCACCACTACATTACACCTCATCTCCTACCAGCCACCCATCACTACATTACACCTCATCTCCTACCAGCCACCCATCACTACATTACACCTCATCTCCTACCAGCCACCCATCACTACATTACACCTCATCTCCTACCAGCCACCCATCACTACATTACACCTCATCTCCTACCAGCCACCCATCACTACATTACACCTCATCTCCTACCAGCCACCCATCACTACATTACACCTCATCTCCTACCAGCCAGCCCATCACTACATTACACGTCATCTCCTACCAGCCAGCCCACCACTACATTACACGTCATCTCCTACCAGCCAGCCCACCACTACATTACACATCATCTCCTACCAGCCAACCCGTCACTACATTACACATCTCCTACCAGCCAACCCGTCACTACATTACACATCATCTCCTACCAGCCAACCCGTCACTACATTACACATCATCTCCTACCAGCCAGCCCACCACTACATTACACATCATCTCCTACCAGCAAACCCGTCACTACATTACACCTCATCTCCTACCAGCCACCCATCACTACATTACACCTCATCTCCTACCAGCCACCCATCACTACATTACACCTCATCTCCTACCAGCCACCCCTCACTACATTACACCTCATCTCCTACCAGCCAACCCATCACTACATTACACGTCATCTCCTGCAGCCAACCCATCACTACATTACACGTCATCTCCTGCAGCCAGCCCGTCACTACATTACACATCATCTCCTAATAGCCAACCCAACACTACATTACACATATCTCCTGCAGCCAGCCCATCACTACGTTACACGTCATATCCTACCAGCCAGCCCGTCACCACATTACACATCATCTCCTACCAGCCAACCCATCACTACATTACACATCATCTCCTACCAGCCAACCCATCACTACATAACATGCCATCTTCTACCAGCCAGCCCGTCACCACATAACATGCCATCTTCCAGCCAGCACATTACTGTATTACACTATTAATTCCCTAGCTATAACAGCAATGAGGCAGAAATGGCTCCTAGTTTAGTTATAGGCAGAGTGTAATAAGCAATATTGCTGCCTAAAATATACCCAATGCGGACAAAATAGGATTTTAATACCTACCAGTAAATACTTTTCTCGTAGTCCATAAGGGATATTGGGGAAATCTAGTACGATGGGGTATAGACAGGGTCCAAAGGAGCCAGTGCACTTTAAATTTCTTCAACAGGGTGTGCTGGCTCCTCCCCTCTATGCCGCCTCCCACAGGCAGTTATAGGTAAAAACGTGCCCGTAGGAGAAAGCACATACTTGAGAGAAGGAACATGACCAGAGAAAAGGTGGTGAGATTTACACACCAGCACACCACTAAAATACAACAATATCAAATTTGTAGAATTTTACAAAAGTGTTCTTCCCCGACCAGGTAGAAGCTCGGCATAGTTGCAAGGCCAAGACTCCACGGGCAACCGCCCAGGAAGAGCCCACTGATCTAACAGAATGGGCCTCTAGAGACTTAGAAACAGGTAAGGCTGCCAACAGTAAGCCTAATCCAATGCGCAATGGATTGCTTTAAAGCAGGGCAACCCTTCTTCTGCGCATCATTGAGCATGAACAAGGAGTCCATTTTTCTGACCCAAGCTGTGCGCTTGACATAGATCTTCAAGGCACGCACAGCATCCAATGCCTCCGGAGGAGCAGAAGCGTCAGAACTGGACGGAACCACAATAGGTTAATTCAGATGAAACGCGGAGACAATATTCAGCAGGAACTGCTGTCTAGTCCGGAGCACCGCCCTGTCCTCGTAAAAGACCAAGGTGGTCATTCAGAGTTGTTCGCTCGCTAACTGCTTTTAGCAGCATTGCACACGCTAGGCCTCCGCCCTCTGGAAGCGTATCTTAGCTCAGCATAATAGCGAACAAAAGATTAGCAGAACTGCTACTAAATAATTTGCTGCAGTTTCTGAGTAGCTCCAGACCTACTCCTAGACTGCGAACACCTCAGTCCATTTAGTTCCTGGTTTGACGTCACAAACGCCCTGCATTCGGCCAGCCACTCCCCCGTTTCTCCAGCCACTACTGCGTTTTTACCTGGCACGCCTGCGTTTTTTAGCACACTCCCTGAAAACGGACAGTTACCACCCAGAAACACACACTTCCTGTCAATCACATTACGATCACTCGAGTGCTGAAAAAACGTTGCACGAGCTTGAGTACATCTACAAAGTTTTGTGTGAAAGTACTTAGCGCATGCGCGCTGCGTACCATGCGCATTTTTGCAATTTTTTCACTTAATCGCTGCACTGCAAAAATCAGCAGCGAGAGAACAACTCGGAATGACCACCCAAGTACGGACTTTTACACAATAAGGCCCCCAATTCTGAAACACAATGAGCAGAAGCCTGGGCCAGTAACATCACCGTCTTTCATGTGAGGTACTTATCTCCTATCGTCATCAGAGGTTCAAACCAGGAGGACTGTAGAAATGCCAACACTACATCCAAATCACAGGGTGCCGTAGGCGGCACAAAAGGTGGTTCTATGTGGAGCACCCCTTGCAAGAAGGTCTGAACTTCAGGCAACACTGCCAATTTCTTCTGGAAGAAAATGGAGAGGGCTGAAATCTGGACCTTAATGGAACCCAGACGTAAGCCCTTATCCACACCAGCCTGCAATGAAACGTAGGAAACATTACAAGTGAAATACTGCAGGCGGATACGTGCGTTCCTCGCACCAGATATGATGATAGTGTTTTGAAGTCACAGGTTTTCTGGCCTGAACCATGGTAGCAATAACCTTTTTGGAAAGGCCCTTATGAGCTAGGATGTTCTGCATAACCTTCATGCCATCAAACAAAGTCGGCGTAAGACCGGGTAGACGAACGGTCCTTGTTGAAGGAGGTCTCTTCTTAATGGTAGAGGCCAAGGGTTTTCGATAGACATGTCCAGAAAATCAGTGTACCACGCCCTCTGAGGCAAATCCGGGGCAATCAGAATTGCCTGGACACCTTGATTCCTGATTCGCTTTAGCACCCTTGGGAGCAATGGAATCGGAGGAAACAGGTAGACCGGCGGGTACGGCCAAGGCGACGCCAGTGCGTCCACTGCCCTAGCCTGAGGGTACCTGGTCCGTGAGCAATACCAGGGAAGTTTCTTGTTGAGACGAGAGGCCATCATGTCTATTTGTGGGCAACCCCACCAGTCGATGATCTGTTGGAATACCAGATGGTGGAGGCCCCACTCCCCCGGGTGGAGAGTGTGACGATTCGGGAAGTCCGCCTCCCAGTTGTCCACACGCAGAATGAAGATTGCAGACATTGCTCTTGCATTTCTTTCCACCCCGAGGAGTATCTTCGACACCTCTCGCATGCAGGCTCTGCTTTTTGTTCCTCCTTGACGACTGATATATGCCACTGTCGTGGCGTTGTCCGACTGTACCTGGATCGCGTGATCCTTGAGCAGAGGAGAAACTTGAAGCAGAGCACTGTAGATCGCCTGAAGTTCCAGAATGTTGATCGGAAGGAGGGCCTCGTTGGCTGACCACCGACCCTGTAGAACTCCCACCTGCAGCCCTGAGAAACGAGATCTCTGACACGGGCATCCTGGCAGGAAGACACGGCTGAAGTGACGCAGTCGAGCTCCCACCTCGAGATCCCCTCGGGGTGGGTGGGCACTGTCATGCTGAGGCCTTAGTGGAAGCAGAACAGGTGGACTGCTCCTGAGAACTGGTGCTTGCAGGTTTTTTGGACTTACCTCTGGTGCCTCTAGCCACATTGGAGGCACCTCTGGCCTTAGATCGAAATCTGTGAGACCGAAAGGACTGGATAGACGGCCCCGAATAGAAGCGTCTCGACAGAGAGGCCCCAGAGGGGAGAAATGTGGATTTCCCAGCGTAACTTTGGAAATCCAGGTATCCAATTCAACCCCAAACAGCCGTTCGCCAGAAAAGGGGAGGGATTCCACACTACGTTTGAATTCTGCGTTCATAATCCACTGATGCAACCACAAGGCCCTGCGCGTCGACACTGCCATGGCAGAAGTCCGAGCATTAATGTTCCCCATTTTCTTGAGGGAATCACAGAGAACACGGGTAGTGTCCTGAATGTTCTTTAGGAGGGTTACCATTTTAACTTAGGGCATATCCCCCGAGCGGCCCCCCTGAATTTGAGTGTCCCAAGAAGGAATAGCATGGGTCATCCAGAAACCCGCAATGACCGGTCTTTGTGATATACCGGCTGCTGTGTATATAGATTTTAGGGTAGTCTCTATCTTCCTATCCCTAGGATCCTTCATGGTAAAAAAGCCCGGGGCGGGCAGCACCGCCTTTTTAGACAGGCGAGAGACTGAGACATCCACCCCAGGGGGTCCCTCCAAAAATTTTCTACCTTCAGGAGCAAATGGGAAAGTGGCAAAAACTTTTTGGACACTTGGAATTTTTTGGATTTTTCCAGGCCTGTTTGTATAAGTCATCTAACTCTGTAGAATCAGGGAAAGTGACATTAGGCATGTTTTGTACAAAGAAAAACGACTGCTGTCACGCAGCGTCCTCTAGGAGGAGCTTTAACACATCCCTTATAGCCAAAATGAGGGGTTCAATACCCTGAGCAGCATCGGAATCCCCACTAACGGGGTCCAGGTCATCCCCATCGTCGTGTATACCATCATCTGTATCAGAGAGTAGAGCAGGTAAACCACGCTTCTGGGGACCTGCATGAGAGAGGGGGGGCTGTACATCAGCCCTAGCAGCTAAATCTGCAACAGCTTGTAGTAGTAACTGAGTTTTCTGCACATTAGCAGTGAGCTGGGATGACATATCTGACATCAGTCTTAAGAGACCCTAACCAGTGGGGCTCTGGACCCTCTGTCCCAGCCCCTTCACTGATTTGTGAAGATCGGCTGCATTGTTCACAGGAAACAGAGACATTATATAAGGGAGAGAATCTAGTGTGACATACACAGCACAGCCTGTGTTTACCCATATTCACAGTAAGCACAATAACATACACATAGACAGTTATAATGCAAGCCTGCCCTACTGTATGTGAGAGGAGACACAAAGAGAGAGGACAGCAGCACACCCTGAGCTGCACAGCCCCAGTGAGACTGTCGGCTCCCTATAATATAGTAAACACCAACAATTATTGTCCTAGATAGGATCAGGATAGTGCACACAAGCGGCTTTGCTACACCCTGTACCAGATATCCAGCATCTGAGGATCAGGAAACGCTGTGTGTGCTGCAGTAAGCAGAGGAAGGCGCCAAAATGCCTCAGGTCCCGCTCTTAGGTAGCTTCCCCCCCTCCAATGGCGCCGGAGTTACATACATATATTATACTGGCAAAAGTCTCCTTTTAAGCTTAAAACATCACACAAGTGCTAGTCAAGCCCTTTTGTGCCAGTTCTACATGGGGGATCTTAGCAGGACCCCCCCCCCCCCCACCCGGGAGGGACCCATCAGCTGCACTTTGAACCGGAGGACCCCCCTAGAGGGGCCCTGGTTTATACTCACCACCGATGTCACCTTTAGGCAGCGTTAGGGGTGTGCAACGTGCTGCGTCCTGCAGCGGGGAAGCACCTCTGCACCTCGTAAGGCCGTTGACCATCCCCCCCTAACTCCCACGGTGCAGGCATGCTGTAGCTCAGAGTGTACATCCTCTCCTGAGGGCACTTTTTTCTAAACTGCCTGTGGGAGGGGAGGAGCCGGCACACCCAGTGGAAGAAATTTAAAGTGCACTGGCTCCTTTGGACCCCGTCTATACCCCATGGTACTAGATTTCCCCAATATCCCTTATGGATGTTAGAGAAAGTCACATTAACAGATGCAGGTTCACAAAGTTAAACGCAGTCAGATACATGCCTAAAACTGAACAATATACAGCAAGATGCTAGAACATAGAACAGGTAGCACGTTATATTTGCAATATTCAGTAACGATCTTGAAATGATATAACAGGGTCGCACACACAAGGGAGACATAATTAATGCAAAGCAGGACACTGACGAAGCATGTATAATTTACAGGTATGTTCAACCTAACCCCTGGCGCTTGTGGTACTTCTCTTACCCCGGATACACTGATATGGTGGAAGTGTTGCACCAAACCTTACAGGTAACACAACAGATGCTGGTGCACAGGTGTGCTTATACCTTAAACAGAATTTGACGACAGATAGGAACCACTTGGCCCATCTAGTCAGTCCATGTACACTCCCGCTTACACACTAGGGTTAGGTTTTCTCAGAAGCCAATTAACCTACCAATATATATTTGGATCTTATTACAAATACACATGATGTGCTTCCACTTTAAAATGAACCACACTAAACCCCTATCACCAATAATAGCACCTTGGTGTGTCTCTCTACCCGGTCCCCCCACCACAACCAGCCAGTGCAGGCAACACGTCCACATAGCGCCGTTTTCTTAAAACAACACATCCGAGAGTAAAGGGCTATTGTCAGGAACGCTATTTACTAAAACCAGTACTTAAGGCGAGAAAAGCCCTTTTTAAAGAACTAAGATTAAATCAGTTGTGATCAGTGATGAGGTAAAACACGGGGGTACAGTATTTTATATGGGACCTGGAAGAAGTGGGGAGACCCTCTTGGACCCCCCCCCCCCCCAAAACGGCTTATAGAGGAGGCTGTTACTGGGCATAAGAAAAGTACCAGATGCTTTTTGAATGGCTGATTTTTGCATTATTATTATTATTATTATTATCAAAGTAAAAAAAAAATTATATAAAGCAAACAAATTGTGTTCAATTACATGGGAATTAACTGAAAATTGCAAAATAAAAGGTAAAAAAAAAAAAAAAAGTGCTTTGGGGATAATTTGACTCAACTTTAAAAAAAAATGTTTTTTAAAAAGATAATTATTTTTCATTGAAACAAGTATTTTCATTACATTTGTTGTGCATAATAAAACAAATAATATTCTGGGGTCATTTGAGGACATTTTTGGCTCAATTAAGTTAATTGAAAACTTCCAAATGCCTAATTGGGGGGGGTTCTGAAGCAAAACCCCTAATTTTAACAATGGGGTGAGGGGGGGGGGGGGGGGGGAGGGGGCGCGAGGGAAGTGGATTTTACCTGCAAAAGCATTACGAGTTTGAAATTGGGGTGCGAAGGCAAATTGCAGTAGGAATTTGCTGCGAGTACAGCTCACACAACCCAATTCACCACTAATTGGATTGACCCCTAGGATACACAACTGGCTGCAGCACAGGTAAGAGCTTCCCTATACACCACACTATAGGATACATTAATCTGTGATACTGTATTGTGACATCAGAGTGTCCCGCGTCTTAATGACTGTCAGATACTGCGTACACGCCGGATCGTCCGGGTTCTGATGTCCTATTAGTTACAGCCATTAGGGAGTCGCTCATATATGCACTACATTCCGAGTTGTTCGCTCGCTAGCTGCTTTTAGCAGCAGTGCAAACGCTAGGCGGCCGCCCTCTGGGAGTGTATCTTAGCTCAGCATAAAAGCGACCGAAAGGATCGCAGCGCTGCTACAAAAAAAGATTGTGCAGTTTCTGAGTAGCTCAAGACCTACTCCTAGCTAGCGATCACTTCAGACTGTTTAATTCCTGTTTTGACGTCACAAACACGCCTTGCGTTCGGCCAGGCACGCCCACGTTTTTATCCGACGCCTGCGTTTTTACACACATTCCCTGAAATGGCCAGTTACCTCCCAGAAACACCCACTTCCTGTCAATCACTCTGCGGCCAGCAGTGCGACTGAAAAGCGTCACTAGACCTTGTGTGAAACTGCACCGGCTTTTGTGAAAGTACGTCGCGCGTGCGCACTGCGCCTCATACGCATGCGCAGAAGTGCCGCTTTTTTACCTGATCGCTGCGCTGCAAACGAAAGCAGCTAGCGATCAACTCGGAATTACCACCATGAAACGCTCCGTCAGTACTCCCATTGGTTGTCTGGATTTTACTGCATCAGACACAAAACACGTCTGACACACAAAGTATTTTACAATAATACATCTCTTCTCATGTCAATATAGTTATCAGCTCGCCCCCTCGCGAGATCTGCGCAGCTCATACACAAGCACTGCCTGCTCCCGTTCACGGTTACAGTACCACTGCGGATTATACAATGTGTACACTGTGTTATACATTTCATAACACATTTCATGTAGCTTCCATGTAACACACACAAAACACAACCGCGAGGCACAGTACAGCAGTGTATATTGTAGCACCCTGCACCCAATCAGTAAGGAGGGCATATCTTAATTTCTAAGGACAATATTTGACACACTATAGTAGCTGTGGTGATACTGTACATCACATACAGTATTTTACCCTTCAAAATTAAAATATGCCCCCTCACTGTGCAGTAACACCTGTATGACAGACCAGAAACAGTATGGCACACGGTATGGTGCACAGTACAACACCCAGTATTACAGTATTCTGGGGTATAACTTGTATGACAGACTGGACTCAGTATGGCACAAGATGCACCACCCAGTTTTAAAGGGCCCTAGACACTGGCCGAGGTGCGTGACGGCAGATAGGGGATACGGCAGCAGGGGGTGATGGGGGGGGAGTGAAGTTTCTTCACTCACCCCGTCACCCAGCCCCATAGCACTGCACGCTAATATGGACGAGATTGTCCATATTGGCCTGCGTGTATAAACAAGCTGTCACCAACAATGAACGAGCGTGGGGCCGCACATCATTCATCGCTGGTGCCTACACACTGAGCGATATGAACGAGTTCTCATTCATTACTGAAGGAGATTGTTATCGGCCGCACACATCAGCCAGTGTGCAGGGCCCTCACTCCTCAGGACAGTATGAAGCACGTAATACACAGTATAACTATCTTTATTACACCTTGTATGACAGAGATGGTATAACACACCCTGTACAACACACAGCATATACACCTGCTATAACACAAATCATACACACCAGACAGGAAACAAAGCATATACACCCAGTAAAAAACACAGCATGTACACACTATATAACACACAGCATGTACACACTATATAACACACAGCATGTACACACTATATAACACACAGCATGTACACACTATATAACACACAGCATGTACACACTATATAACACACAGCATGTACACACTATATAACACACAGCATGTACACACTATACAACACACAGCATGTACACACACCATATACATCCCAGTACAATACCAAGCCGGGCACACAGCACAGACGCCGGGTATACCACCCGGCAGGGCACACAGCAGAGACGCCGGGTATACCACCCGGCAGGGCACACAGCACAGACGCCGGGTATACCACCCGGCAGGGCACACAGCACAGACGCCGGGTATACCACCCGGCAGGGCACACAGCACAGACGCCGGGTATACCACCCGGCAGGGCACACAGCACAGACGCCGGGTATACCACCCGGCAGGGCACACAGCACAGACGCCGGGTATACCACCCGGCAGGGCACACAGCACAGACGCCGGGTATACCACCCGGCAGGGCACACAGCAGAGACGCCGGGTATACCACCCGGCAGGGCACACAGCACAGACGCCGGGTATACCACCCGGCAGGGCACACAGCACAGACGCCGGGTATACCACCCGGCAGGGCACACACAGCACAGACGCCGGATATACCACCCGGCAGGGCACACACAGCACAGACGCCGGATATACCACCCGGCAGGGCGCACAGCATGGACACCCGGCAGGGCACACAGCACAGACACCCCCCGCAGGGCACACAGTATAGACACCCGGTAGGGCACACAGCACAGACACCCGGCAGGGCACACACAGCACAGACACCCGGCAGAGCACACAGCACAGACACCCGGCAGGGCACACACAGCACAGACACCCGGCAGGGCACACACAGCACAGACACCCGGCAGGGCACACACAGCACAGACACCCGGCAGGGCACACACAGCACAGACACCCGGCAGGGCACACACAGCACAGACACCCGGCAGGGCACACACAGCACAGACACCCGGCAGGGCACACACAGCACAGACACCCGGCAGGGCACACACAGCACAGACACCCGGCAGGGCACACACAGCACAGACACCCGGCAGGGCACACACAGCACAGACACCCGGCAGGGCACACACAGCACAGACACCCGGCAGGGCACACACAGCACAGACACCCGGCAGGGCACACACAGCACAGACACCCGGCAGGGCACACACAGCACAGACACCCGGCAGGGCACACACAGCACAGACACCCGGCAGGGCACACACAGCACAGACACCCGGCAGGGCACACACAGCACAGACACCCGGCAGGGCACACACAGCACAGACACCCGGCAGGGCACACACAGCACAGACACCCGGCAGGGCACACACATCACAGACACCCGGCAGCGCACACACAGCACAGACACCCGGCAGCGCACACACAGCACAGACACCCGGCAGGGCACACACAGCACAGACACCCGGCAGGGCACACAGTATAAACACCCGGCAGGGTACACAGTATAGACACCCGGCAGGGCACACAGTATAGACACCCGGCAGGGTACACAGTATAGACACCCGGCAGGGTACACAGTATAGACACCCGGCAGGGCACACAGTATAGACACCCGGCAGGGCACACAGTATAGACACCTGGCAGGGCACACACAGCACAGACACCCGGCAGGGCACACAGTATAAACACCCGGCAGGGTACACAGTATAGACACCCGGCAGGGCACACAGTATAGACACCCGGCAGGGTACACAGTATAGACACCCGGCAGGGTACACAGTATAGACACCCGGCAGGGTACACAGTATAGACACCCGGCAGGGCACACAGTATAGACACCCGGCAGGGCACACAGTATAGACACCTGGCAGGGCACACACAGCACAGACACCCGGCAGGGCACACAGCACAGACACCCGGCAGGGCACACAGCACAGACACCCGGCAGGGCACACAGCACAGACACCCGGCAGGGCACACAGCACAGACACCCGGCAGGGCACACAGCACAGACACCCGGCAGGGCACACAGCACAGACACCCGGCAGGGCACACACAGCACAGACACCCGGCAGGGCACACAGTATAGACACCCGGCAGGGCACACACAGTATAGACACCTGGCAGGGCACACACAGCACAGACACCCGGCAGGGCACACAGTATAGACACCCGGCAGGGCACACAGTATAGACACCTGGCAGGGCACACACAGCACAGACACCCGGCAGGGCACACAGTATAGACACCTGGCAGGGCACACACAGCACAGACACCCGGCAGGGCACACAGTATAGACACCCGGCAGGGCACACAGTATAGACACCCGGCAGGGCACACAGTATAGACACCTGGCAGGGCACACACAGCACAGACACCTGGCAGGGCACACACAGCACAGACACCCGGCAGGGCACACAGTATAGACACCCGGCAGGGCACACAGTATAGACACCTGGCAGGGCACACACAGCACAGACACCCGGCAGGGCACACAGTATAGACACCCGGCAGGGCACACAGTATAGACACCTGGCAGGGCACACACAGCACAGACACCCGGCAGGGCACACAGTATAGACACCCGTCAGGGCACACAGTATAGACACCCGGCAGGGCACACACAGCACAGACACCCGGCAGGGCACACAGCACAGACACCCGGCAGGGCACACAGCACAGACACCCGGCAGGGCACACAGCACAGACACCCGGCAGGGCACACAGTATAGACACCCGGCAGGGCTCACAGTATAGACACCCGGCAGAGAACACAGTATAGACACCTGGCAGGGCACACAGTATAGACACCTGGCAGGGCACACACAGCACAGACAACCGGCAGGGCACACAGCACAGACACCCGGCAGGGCACACACAGCACAGACACCCGGCAGGGCACACAGCACAGACACCCGGCAGGGCACACAGCACAGACACCCGGCAGGGCACACAGTACAGACACCCGGCAGGGCACACAGTATAGACACCCGGCAGGGCACACAGTATAGACACCCGGCAGGGCACACAGTATAGACACCTGGCAGGGCACACACAGCACAGACACCCGGCAGGGCACACAGTATAGACACCCGTCAGGGCACACAGTATAGACACCCGGCAGGGCACACACAGCACAGACACCCGTCAGGGCACACAGTATAGACACCCGTCAGGGCACACAGTATAGACACCCGTCAGGGCACACAGTATAGACACCCGGCAGGGCACACAGTATAGACACCCGGCAGGGCACACAGCACAGACACCCGGCAGGGCACACAGCACAGACACCCGGCAGGGCACACAGCACAGACACCCGGCAGGGCACACAGCACAGACACCCGGCAGGGCACACAGCACAGACACCCGGCAGGGCACACAGCACAGACACCCTGCAGGGCACACAGCATAGACATCCGGCAGGGCACACAGTATAGACACCCGGCAGGGCACACAGTATAGACACCCGGCAGGGCACACAGTATAGACACCTGGCAGGGCACACACAGCACAGACACCCGGCAGGGCACACACAGCACAGACACCCGGCAGGGCACACAGTATAGACACCCGGCAGGGCACACAGTATAGACACCCGGCAGGGCACACAGTGCAGACACCCGGCAGGGCACACAGTATAGACACCCCCCTAGCCCGCACTCACAGGAAGCGGCCCCCGCAGTGCTGGCACTGCTCTCCGGTCCAGCCCGGGTCACACAGACACTGGCCGCTGGCACAGACCCCGTTGACGCACGGCTTCTCGCACTCCTTGCCCCCGAGCCCCGTGGAGAGCTGGCACAGCAGCAGCGGCAGTAGCAGGAGTCCCGCGGCCGGCATGTCTCTCCCAGTCTCTGCCCGCGTCCTGCGCACACACAGCGGCCGCGTCTCTGCCTGAGCCCGGACTGCAGCACCAGACACACAGGCCTGAGCGGGGGGCGTGGCCTGCCGCTACCACTATCCCGGGACACCCCTGCCAGCGCCGCCACATGGGCTGCTCCGTCACCATGGCGACACTGTAATCTATGTGCCAGCCCCGCCCCGCTGGTACCCGCTCTCCATCCTTCTCCCTGTATCCCTGCGGAGGAGGGCAGAGAGGCTGGCACAGAGCGAAGGGCAGAGAGGCTGGCACAGGGAGAAGGGCAGAGAGGCTGGCACAGAGCGAAGGGCAGAGAGGCTGGCGCACAGCGAAGGGCAGAGAGGCTGGCACAGGGAGAAGGACAGAGAGGCTGGCACAGAGCGAAGGGCAGAGAGGCTGGCACAGGGAGAAGGACAGAGAGGCTGGCGCAGGGAGAAGGGCAGAGAGGCTGGCGCAGGGAGAAGGGCAGAGAGGCTGGCACAGGGAGAAGGGCAGAGAGGCTGGCGCAGAGAGAAGAGCAGAGAGGCTGGCACAGGGAGAAGGGCAGAGAGGATAGCGCAGAGAGAAGGGCAGAGAGGCTGGCGCAGAGCGAAGGGCAGAGAGGCTGGCGCAGAGCGAAGGGCAGAGAGAAAGGCAGAGAGGCTGGCGCAGAGAGAAGGGCAGAGAGGCTGGCACAGGGAGAAGGGCAGAGAGGCTGGCGCAGAGAGAAGAGCAGAGAGGCTGGCATAGGGAGAAGGGCAGAGAGGCTGGCACAGGGAGAAGGGCAGAGAGGCTGGCGCAGAGAGAAGAGCAGAGAGGCTGGCGCAGAGAGAAGAGCAGAGAGGCTGGCGCAGAGAGAAGGGCAGAGAGGCTGGCACAGGGAGAAGGGCAGAGAGGCTGGCGCAGAGAGAAGAGCAGAGAGGCTGGCACAGAGAGAAGGGCAGAGAGGCTGGCACAGGGAGAAGGGCAGAGAGGCTGGCGCAGAGAGAAGAGCAGAGAGGCTGGCGCAGAGAGGCTGGCGCAGGGAGAAGGGCAGAGAGGCTGGCGCAGAGAGAAGAGCAGAGAGGCTGGCGCAGAGAGAAGGGCAGAGAGGCTGGCGCAGAGAGAAGGGCAGAGAGGCTGGCACAGGGAGAAGGGCAGAGAGGCTGGCGCAGAGAGAAGAGCAGAGAGGCTGGCACAGAGAGAAGGGCAGAGAGGCTGGCACAGGGAGAAGGGCAGAGAGGCTGGCACAGAGAGAAGAGCAGAGAGGCTGGCGCAGAGAGAAGGGCAGAGAGGCTGGCGCAGGGAGAAGGGCAGAGAGGCTGGCGCAGAGAGAAGAGCAGAGAGGCTGGCACAGAGAGAAGGGCAGAGAGGCTGGCACAGGGAGAAGGGCAGAGAGGCTGGCGCAGAGAGAAGAGCAGAGAGGCTGGCGCAGAGAGAAGGGCAGAGAGGCTGGCACAGGGAGAAGGGCAGAGAGGCTGGCGCAGAGAGAAGAGCAGAGAGGCTGGCGCAGAGAGAAGGGCAGAGAGAAGGGCAGAGAGGCTGGCACAGGGAGGCTGGCGCAGAGAGAAGGGCAGTGAGGCTGGTGCAGAGAGAAGGGCAGTGAGGCTGGCACAGGGAGGCTGGCACAGAGAGAAGGGCAGAGAGGCTGGCACAGGGAGGCTGGCGCAGAGAGAAGGGCAGAGAGGCTGGTGCAGAGAGAAGGGCAGGGAGGCTGGCGCAGAGAGAAGGGCAGGGAGGCTGGCACAGAGAGAAGGGCGGAGAGGCTGGCGCTGAGCGAAGGGCAGAGAGGCAGGCACAGGGAGAAGGGCAGAGAGGCTGGCACAGAGAGAAGGGCAGGGAGGCTGGCGCAGAGAGAAGGGCAGAGAGGCTGGCACAGGGAGGCTGGCGTAGAGAGAAGGGCAGTGAGGCTGGAGAGAGAAGGGCAGTGAGGCTGGCACAAGGGAGGCTGGCACAGAGAGAAGGGCAGACAGGCTGGCACAGGTAGGCTGGCGCAGAGAGAAGGGCAGAGAGGCTGGCGCAGAGAGAAGGGCAGGGAGGCTGGCGCAGAGAGAAAGTCAGAGAGGCTGGCGCAGAGAGAAGGGCAGAGAGGCTGGCGCAGGGAGAAGGGCAGAGAGACTGGCGCAGAGAGAAAGGCAGGGAGGCTGGCGCAGAGAGAAGGGCAGAGAGGCTGGCACAGAGAGAAGGGCAGGGAGGCTGGCACAGAAAGAAGGGCAGAGAGGCTGGCGCAGAGAGAAGGGCAGGGAGGCTGGCACAGAGAGAAGGGTAGATAGGCTGGTGCAGAGAGAGGGGCAGAGAGGCTGGCGCAGAGAGAAGGGCAGGAAGGCTGGCGCAGAGAGAGGGGCAGGAAGGCTGGCGCAAAGAGAAGGGCAGGGAGGCTGGCGCAGAGAGAAGGGAAGAGAGGCTGACGCAGGCAGGAGAAGGGCAGGGAGGCTGTCACAGAGATAAGGGCAGAGAGGTTGACGCAGGCAGGAGGAGGGCAGAGAGGCTGGCATAGAGAGAAGGGCAGTGAGGCTGGCGCAGAGAGAAGGGCAGAGAGGCTGGCGCAGAGAGAAGGGCAGAGAGGCTGGCGCAGAGAGAAGGGCAGAGAGGCTGGCGCAGAGAGAAGGGCAGAGAGGCTGGCGCAGAGAGAAGTGCAGGGAGGCTGGCGCAGAGAGAAGGGCAGATAGGCTGGTGCAGAGAGAGGGGCAGGGAGGCTGGCGCAGAGAGAATGGCAGGAAGGCTGGCGCAGAGAGAGGGGCAGGAAGGCTGGTGCAAAGAGAAGGGCAGGGAGGCTGGCGCAGAGAGAAGGGCAGGGAGGCTGGCGCAGAGAGAAGGGAAGAGAGGCTGACGCAGGCAGGAGAAGGGCAGGGAGGCTGGCGCAGAGAGAAGGGCAGAGAGGTTGACGCAGGCAGGACAAGGGCAGGGAGTCTGGCACAGAGAGAAGGGCAGAGAAGCTGGCGCAGAGAGAAGGGCAGAGAGGCTGGCGCAGAGAGAAGGGCAGAGAGGCTGGCGCAGAGAGAAGGGCAGGGAGGCTGGCGCAGAGAGAAGGGCAGGGAGGCTGGCGCAGAGAGAAGGGCAGATAGGCTGGTGCAGAGAGAGGGGCAGAGAGGCTGGCGCAGAGAGAAGGACAGGAAGGCTGGCGCAGAGATAGGGGCAGGAAGGCTGGCGCAAAGAGAAGGGCAGGGAGGCTGGCGCAGAGAGAAGGGCAGGGAGGCTGGCGCAGAGAGAAGGGCAGGGAGGCTGACGCAGGCAGGAGAAGGGCAGGGAGGCTGGCGCAGAGAGAAGGGCAGAGAGGTTGACGCAGGCAGGAGAAGGGCAGGGAGGCTGGCGCAGGCGGGAGAAGGGAAGAGAGGCTGGCGCAGAGAGAAGGGCAGGGAGGCTGGCACAGAGAGAAGGGCAGGGAGGCTGGCGCAGGCAGGAGAAGGGCAGGGAGGCTGGCGCAGAGAGAAGGGCAGAGAGGCTGACGCAGGCAGGAGAAGGGCAGGGAGGCTGGTGCAGAGAGAAGGGCAGAGAGGCTGCCGCAGAGAGGCTGGCGCAGGCGTGAGAAGGGCAGAGAGGCTGGCATAGGCAGGAGAAGGGCAGAGAGGCTGGCGCAGGTGGGTGAAGGGCAGAGAGACTGGCGCAGGCTGGAGAAGGGCAGAGAGGCTGGTGCAGAGAGAAGGGCGGAGAGTCTGGCATAGGCGGGAGAAGGGCAGAGAGGCTGGTGCAGATGGGAGAAGTGCATAGAGGCTGGCGCAGGCGGGAGAAGGGCAGAGAGGCTGGCGCAGAGGGTAGAAGGGTGGAGAGTCTGGCATAGGCGGGAGAAGGGCAGAGAGGCTGGCGCAGGCGAGAGAAGGGCAGAGAGGCTGGCACAGACAGAAGGTCAGAGAGGCTGGCACAGGCGTGAGAAGGGCAGAGAGGCTGGTGCAGATGGGAGAAGGGCAGGGAGGCTGGCGCAGGCAGGAGAAGGGCAGAGAGGCTGGTGCAGAGGGGAGAAGGGCGGAGAGGCTGGTGCAGATGGGAGAAGTGCAGAGAGGCTGGCGTAGGTATGAGAAGGGCAGAGAGGCTGGCGTAGACAGAAGGGCAGAAAGGCTGGAGAAGGTCAGAGAGGCTGGCATAGGCAGGAGAAGGGCAGAGAGGCTGGCGCAGGCTGGAGAAGGGCAGAGAGGCTGGCGCAGGTGGGTGAAGGGCAGAGAGGCTGGCACAGGCTGGAGAAGGGCAGAGAGGCTGGTGCAGAGAGAAGGGCAGAGGGTCTGGCACAGGCGGGAGAAGGGCAGAGACTGGTGCAGGGAGAAGGGCAGAGAGGCTGACGCAGAGGGGAGAAGGGCGGAGAGTCTGGCATAGGCGGGAGAAGGGCAGAGAGGCTGCTGCAGATGGGAGAAGTGCATAGAGGCTGGCGCAGGTGGGAGAAGGGCAGAGAGTCTGGCGCAGAGGGTAGAAGGGTGGAGAGTCTGGCATAGGCGGGAGAAGGGCAGAGAGGCTGGCTCAGATGGGAGAAGGGTAAAGAGGCTGGTACAGACAGAAGGTCAGAGAGGCTAGCACAGGCGTGAGAAGGGCAGAGAGGCTGGTGCAGATGGGAGAAGGGCAGGGAGGCTGGCGCAGGCAGGAGAAGGGCAGAGAGGCTGGCGCAGAGGGGAGAAGGGTAGAGAGGCTGGTGCAGATGGGAGAAGTGCAGAGAGGCTGGCGCAGGTATGAGAAGGGCAGAGAGGCTGACGTAGAGAGAAGGGCAGAAAGTCTGGAGAAAGTCAGAGAGGCTGACGCAGGCAAGAGAAGGGCAGAGAGGCTGGCGCAGGCAGGAGAAGGGCAGAGAGGCTGGCGAATGCAGGAGAAGGGCAGGGAGGCTGGCGCAGGCGGGAGAAGGGCAGAGACTGGTGCAGGGAGAAGAGCAAAGAGGCAGGCGAGATAAGGGCAGAAAGGCTGGCGTAGACAGAAGGGCAGAGAGGCAGACGGGAGAAGGGCAGGGAGGCTGGCGCAGGCGGGAGAAGGGCAGAAAGGCTGGCGCAGAGAGAAGGGCAGGGAGGCTGGTGCAGAGAGAAGGGCAGGGAGGCTGGCGCAGAGAGAAGGGAAGGGAGGCTGGCGCAGAGAGAAGGGCAGGGAGGCTGGCGCAAAGAGGCTGGTGCAGGCGGGAGAAGGGTAGAGAGGCTGGTGCAGGCGGAAGAAGGGCAGAGAAGCTGGACGCAGAGAGAAGGGCAGAGAGGCTGGCGCAGGCGGGAGAAGGGCAGAGAGGCTGGCGCAGGCGGGAGAAGGGCAGAGAGGCTGGCGCAGAGGGGAGAAGGGCGGAGAGTCTGGCATAGGCAGGAGAAGGGCAGAGAGGCTGGCGCAGGCTGGAGAAGGGCAGAGAGGCTGGCGCAGGCAGGTGAAGGGCAGAGAGGCTGGTGCAGGCTGGAGAAGGGCAGAGAAGCTGGTGCAGAGAGAAGGGTGGAGAGTCTGGCATAGGCGGGAGAAGGGCAAAGACTGTTGTAGGGAGAAGGGCAGAGAGGCTGACGCAGAGGGGAGAAGGGCGGAGAGTCTGGCATAGGTGGGAGAAGGGCAGAGAGGCTGGTGCAGATGGGAGAAGCGCAGAGAGGCTGGCGCAGGCGGGAGAAGGGCAGAGAGGCTGGCGCAGAGGGTAGAAGGGTGGAGAGTCTGGCATAGGCGGGAGAAGGGCAGAGAGGCTAGTGCAGAGGGAAGAAGGGTGGAGAGTCTGGCATAGGCGGGAAAAGGGCTGAGAGGCTGGCGCAGGCGGGAGAAGAGCAGAGACTGGTGCAGGGAGAAGAGCAGAGAGGCAGACGGGAAAAGGGCAGAGAGGCTTGCGCAGGCGGGAGAAGGGCAGAGACTGGTGCAGGGAGAAGAGCAGAGAGGCAGACAGGAGAAGGGCAGAGAGGCTGGCGCAGGCTGGAGAAGGGCAGAGTGGCTGCTGCAGACAGAAGGGCAGAGAGGCTGGCGCAGACAGGAGAAGGCCAGAGAGGCTTGCACAGACAGGAGAAGGGCAGAAAAACTGGCACAAGCAGTGGCATGTTTTTGCAGAAATATAGTGCAAGGATTAATAGTAATAATAAAGCTCAAAACAACTCCCAGGAGCACTCACCCCCTTATTGAGGTGTGAGATGGGGCAGTTCAGGGAGCCTGCACAATACGCTCTGGTGCAGTGAAGAAAGGACTGGAACTGCAGAAGGTAAACCTCAGTAACCCGGGGTACCTGTCAGCTAAGAAAAGACTCTTTTAAAGGCTAAGACCATGCATCTAAGGGGAGGCTAGAGGTTAACAGCCAGATGGGCCCTATTAGAGAGAGGGGATGCTTGTTCTCGACGGAATACAGGAGCCGTAGGTGCTATCGCTGGACTACTGAGGGGCAGTTCAGCAGCCAGGGGAAGTATACACATGATTGCTCTGTGTGATAGGTGGGTGGCTAGCCAGACTGAGACCTGGTCCCACATGAAGATGCATGGTTGATATATCAAGTAGTGAAAAAAGAATGGAGAAATGGACCAGTGGAGAAGTTGCCCATAGCAACCAATCAGCATGTACCTAGTATTTTATAGACTACTAGAGTATAACTGCTAAATGCTTCCTCAAAGCTGATTGGTTGCTATAGGCAGCTGATAAAAGCAGATCCCTAGTGCTACACCCAAGCCCCTTCCTGGCATCAATCTAGTTGATGATGTAATGAGTCATTAAAAATAAAATGGAAGTGCTAGAGAGTGAATATGGATGTGACCGTCCAGTGCAATTAATTAGAGCATAAATAAATATATATACACATACACACACACATACATACATACATACATACATACATACATACATACTGTACATAGGGGGTAATTCCAAGTTGATCGCAGCAGGATTTTTGATAGCAACTGGGCAAAACCATATGCACTGCAGGGGAGGCAGATATAACATGTGCAGAGAGAGTTAGATTTGGGTGTGGTGTGTTCAATCTGCAATCTAATTTGCAGTGTAAAAATAAAGCAGCCAGTATTTACCCTGCACAGAAACAATATAACCCACCCAAATTTAACTCTTTCTGCACATGTTATATCTGCCTCCCCTGCAGTGCACATGGTTTTGCCCAGTTGCTATCAAAAATCCTAAAAACAGTCAAACTAGTTCCCTGGGCGCAAAGCCGCCTGTACACTTCTGATGTCAAAATAAATGTCACCACATTTACAAAACACAGATATATAACAAAAAATAGACACCAGACTGTGTCCTAGGCGCTTATAGAATAAGTGATCTGTACAATACGTTCCTTTTTGGGATGGATGACCTCAGGATTGGTTCCCTCCTTATGGAAGTATTGTGATCTCATCCAGTTGTATTGTATCGTAGTTATTCATACATGTGAAAATAGAAAAATAACATGCAATGTGTAATATTGCTAACAGTCCCGTAATCACAAAAAATGAAGAACAGTTGCAATGAAAAGATGATCCACAGCTATCTTGCGTACCCCACTCACACTGAGGTAAATGTAGGTATGCCCATAAAGGTATCTTTTAGTGTGGTGGTATTAACGGCATCCAGGTGACCAGACAACAAGTTGTGAAGGTTTAATCAAACACAGGCGTACCCAAGACTCACACAAAGGATGTAGAGGGCACTCCTTGAAAGGTATCTTTAAAATTACTATTCTTCATAAAAATGAGGCGTACCCCAACTCACACTGGCACGGAGAATTATATTCCTATCAAGGTTTCTTTATTCCATAGTGATGCTGTCAGCAGACTCCAATACTCTGAATTGGTAGCTCGCAGATATGCAGAAAGAGGAAAATAATGACAAACAATGTGTGATATTGTTTTAAACCAAAAATGTGTACAGAATAGAGGGCACCAATATTTAGTGGGACACTGATGTTTCACGTACCCCACTCACATCAAAAGATGGGTGGTAATAAGCCCATAAAGGTATCTTTCATATGAAGACTGTCACAGACCATAAACTAGACATTTAATCCGGAATGGATCAATGTATATAGGCGTACCCGAACTCACACTGGATATATGACAGATGTTCCTATAACGGTATCTTTCACACCATAGCACTCAAATAAAGGCGTACCCAAACTCACGTTGAAGTGACATAGATGAATCCTATCAGGGTATCTTTTTGGACTCAGATGGTTTGTTCTGTCTATCCTGTCTCCCAAAATTTCACCAACCGGTGTGTGGTTACAGGAAGAGTCATACAAAGTATGCTATTCACTGTTGGTGATGTGTGAAATTTTTCCAACAGAAATTCCAAATATAGATAGTATTCGTAAAAACAAAAAGTAATTTTTAATCCATTCCAACAAAACAAAAAGATTTTTCAAATAGAATTGAAAAAGTCCAAGTACAATGCAAAAAAATAATTGCCTTTTCAAAAAATTATTTGCCGTTAAAAGTTCAATTTAAAAAAGAAGAAATAGGAATCTTGCTACTCACAGTCCAGATAATGTCGACGCGTTTCGGTCGTGAGACCTTTGTCAAGACATATCTGGACTGTGAGGAGACTAGGTATTTATAAGGCCACTTGCCTATCTGTGAGTAGCAGGAAGTGATGCCATCAATTAGCCAACTTCCTGTTCCTTAATTTCGTTAATTATAACAGTGTGTATAAAATACAATGAAAATACATGATACACCATGATTTATACAATATTGTAAAAAAAGAATTCATAAATTTCGTATATTATAAGTAGAACATCCATTCCTGATCCATCGCGCTTGCCGCGCTTGGCCTTATGGGATTCGTAGTTCTCTTAATCCGATAAGCGGTCCATATATGGTGTTTCCGCCGGAACCGGAGACGGAAATGACGTATCGGCCGCTCGGACCAGCGGAGTTTCTCAGAGCCTTCTGGTTCTTGTAGTCTAATGCTCCGGACTCGATCAAGAACTATGTTTCATAACAGTGAAAATAACAGTAAAAATAACATTAGCAAAGAGGACAAAGATCGTTCTTCGCATTATAGCACCACTAAAAGTAACTTTATAATAAATTAGGATTTGTATGGGCGATGGTGACGTCAGTCAGAGTAAACATGACAACAACTGAAAAATAAAGTGATAATTAAAATAAAGCATGGAAGCCCCTCTCTTTGATAGTCCTCACTGGTCCCATTTACAAACATGAGATTTTACCTCCCATGTGGAACCCGTAATTTTTATCATTTAAAATGGATACTGGGGTGCTCATGCTCCCGGTCGTGTCATGTCACTGACAATAAAGTGATAAGCCTCACCATGTGTGTGCATTATTTCAGCAATCCTGGCTTAGATTACATAGTGTCTGAACCAGAGATGTTAGGATATATTAACAAAAGTTATAGGAACCATTTCAGCTCAAAATCACTGTTAAGTCCTGTTGGAATAAGAGTGTTGTATGTAAAGATCGCCTTCATGTCAGCTTTTGCGAGTTGGGACATTGTGTCCCTATACCTGATATTATTTTTGATATGTTTAATTCCATAAAAGCCCACAATATTGGAAATTGCACAGTTGTGGACCTTTTTGAAATGTAATGAAAGAGAATGGGTCTCCAGACCTTTTTTGATATTTCTTATATGCTCCCCCATCCTCACTTTCAGATCTCTAGTGGTTCTCCCAATGTAAAAGAGCGAGCAGGTGCATTTGATGGCGTAAACCACATTTTTAGTGTGACAAGTGATGAAGTCAGTGATTTTGACTTCAGTGTCGTTTATACAAATGTTTTCAATCTTGTTATGTCCCTCGCTGGTAATATTTTTGCAGGCCTGACATCCCCCACATCTGTAAAAACCTTTTGAGGTGATTCTTGATATAGCCTGAGCAGAGGGGAGATTGCTAGAGACGAGTTTGGATTTCAAATTGGGTGCTCTGCGGTATATGTGGATGGGCTTTTCAGGAACAAGGGTGCCTATTACAGGGTCTTTCCGTAGGAGCTCCCAATGTTTCCTAAACACCCCTTCGATCATGCGATATTGGGAGGTGAACTCAGTGATGAATGCCCAATCGAATTTGGTATCCTTCTTTGGATCTAATTCACTATTGGTTTTCTTCTCAAGGAGACTCTCTCTGTTGATATCCACAATCTTGGATTTGGCAGTATCAACCCTGTCCCGGTCATATCCACATGCCACAAATTTTTCTGTCATGATATGGGCCTGTGATTCGAAGACTTCATTGTCAGTACAGTTGCGTTTTAGACGTTTAAATTGACTATCAAAAATCCTGCTGCGATCAACTTGGAATTACCCCCATACTGTGGTGAGAGGGCTTGTGTCTCACCACAATTGCCCACATTCTGGTGGAATCAGCTCCCTCCAAGGGAGAAGAAAACAAGGCCTGCCCATTCTGCACCTGTAATGGAGATGTATAATTCCAGGCTTTCTAAATTGCACAGCTGTAGCTGGAGAAACAGATGTCCGGGTTTTCCAGCTCACCCAGAGACAGCAGGAAGTCAGTTGCAGGAGAGGGGTTTGAAAATCCCATATACCCACAATGCATTGCGCTGGTGCCTGTGAGAGGCCAGTGAGCAGGGCTGAGTTTGTAGCACCAGGGACTGTGGACGTTGGCCGTGCCAGGAGAGCATGGCACTTTCAGCTGCAAGCCACTGCAACAGAATGACTTTTGAGCACAGGAAGTGCTAGGACCTTTCATGTTTGTCTGTTTATTTTCTCTATGTACCTGTGTGACCAGGCCCAAGCCTGTGTATGCTGTGCTACAGTATCTGATGCCAGTAAAGACTCTGTAGTTGTAAACGGAAAACCTGCAAAACAATATGGTTCTCCCCATCAATGGCAAAAGAAGTCTACATCGGCCAAAAACCATTGATGGTTGATGGCCATCCCTACAAGTCCATGCTATGTCAAGGATTTTCTGCTGGTGTCTGGAGGTGTTTCAGTGCACGCACAGGGTGCCACCATCAGGCTCTGCTGGGCAGGGCCTCTTCCAGTAATCGAGGTCAGGCCGGGAGTAGGGAGCCGGCAGCCGGCAGCATGAATGATGTGACCACAACTAGTATCCGGAGAGTGAGCGTACACGATCTGTGCCCTGAATGATCTTATTATCCTAGTGCTTTAGGGTTCCAGCTCCCGGCAGAGCGCTGTTCAGTATCAACGGGAAGACAGATAGGGAGCCGGAAGTGGGATTCCGCACAGAGGCTGCAGGCCTGTAATAGAGCCGACGGTGAGAAGGTCAAAATGCTGAGATAGTGACCCTGGAGAATCACAGTCAGGGTCAGCATACTGCCCTAGTTGAAGGCAGGTTGCAGCAAAGCATGACAGGAGCATTACTATTTACATTAGTCCCACGCTGCAGCCCTGGCACCCCCTCTGGACTGGCGCCCTGGGCGTTTGCCCTTCTCGACCCACCATTGTTACACCACTGTCTCTAACATGCCACCCATCTATCTGTATGTTTTCTAATATTGCACTCTCATCGCGGTGCTAGCAAGCTCTGTGTCTCCCCTGCACTGGTTTATACTCAGGGGCCACAGGTGGGGTATAACCCTGCAAAAGGAGATCCTATCTCTCTATTTGTCATCAGAATCTGGCTGTCTTCCCATGCACTCTCACTCAGATGTTCACTGCTTTCAGTAGCACACATATGAGAAGCAGAAGCATGGCGGCAGCTGTATAGAATCTGATATTTAATTCTCTGTATTAAACTTGCCATACACACATAATGTATATTACTATTTATTTAGAGAATAGACGTAAGACACTGATGATGGGGTTTTAAGAGATATAGGCAATATATCTTATTTATGGGTGACTAACACATGTACAAACTCACAAGCTTATGAACACAAAGTAATGTTACATTACTAATGGTTCCACCAACCACATATGTTACCCTGGGATGTAGTTATGTGACCAACGGTCACATAACCTCCCCCCTACATCCCACCCCCTCATAATCCTGACAGTCGGCATGCGGCCAACAGGGACTATTCCCGTCTGTTGCACCCCACCACCACCACTATTTTTCTTGTTATCGTTATTCTTCACAAGCTGGTGCCTGAGCCCATAACCTATTAGAGGATTGTATGGTGGTAGTGTCAGTGGTGGGTGATGGAGGTTAGTTCACACAGCAGCAGATAACTTACCTGGGGATTGGTTTATTGTCCCGTAGATATATAGATAGAATATGGGACATGCAGAGGTAAATGCCAGAGCCGGATTTACACACAATATATGAACCAAAGGGTGCATGCGGGCATTATACACAGGTGCAGCACAGTGACGTTCGGTGAGATCAGCAAAAAAAAGTGCAGGGTTCCCCTAATTAAGCAAAACCAGCACCAGGCTGAACCAGCCAGGGGGGTAATGCTATAGAATGGGAAACACTCAGTATGGGGTCCCCCTGCCATAACACTGAACCCCCCCCAACTAGTCTGCCCAGGGCTGGAATTCCTCAGAAAGTGGGGACCCCATAAAATTAACATAGGGTCCCCCTCCTGGGTAACAACCGGGTCTAGGCTGAGAGCGCAGTGCTATGCCTCACACCCCTGGTGGCGGTGGGTGCGGGGGTTCATAGTAGGACAATATTTTTCTTTACAGTCGGCCTACAGGTCCCAGAAAGCCTGCCTCAGCCTGCCGGCACTTGGAGAACCATAAGTGCCAGCATGCCCATATACTAAGGGCATGCTGGCACCCATAGTCCGCCTGTAAAGAAAATATTTAAATAAAAACACACCACCTGCTGTATCTTCACCTGTGGGGCGGCGGCCTTTAAGCTCTTTTTCATGGCCGCCATCTACACGGGGCTTCTGGGGTCTTCACCTGTTGGGTGGCGGCCTTTAAGATTTTTTTCATGTCCGCCGCCTCCCATGGGCTTCTGGGGTCTTCTATCTTCGGGAGCTCTTTCCTACTTCCTCCCCGCTGGCGGACTGACAGTCACTGCCTCACCGCTGGCTTATATAAGCCAGTTGAGGGGGCGGGGCAATGACGAAGCGAGCCGTGATTGGCTCACGGCGGCCATCTTGAATTTAAACAATGACGCTGATAAAAAATTATACCCATTTTGAAATCCGGCTAGTCACTCACGCTGCCGAACTCTGCAGAATGGCTGGCAGGGTCTGGATCCTCTCAGGTCCAGTACCACCGCCAACCACACTTTCATCCCTCGGACCCCACTGCCACGAGTGCCCATAACAACCGCCGTGTCTATCATGGACGTGCAGTCAGGGGAGGCAGGGGAGGCAGTGCCTCCCCTGTCATTAATGATTAAAATAATTAGTGATGTGCACCGGACATTTTTCGGGTTTTGTGTTTTGGTTTTGGATTCGGTTCCGCGGCCGTGTTTTGGATTCGGACGCGTTTTGGCAAAACCTCCCTGAAATTTTTTTGTCGGATTCGGGTGTGTTTTGGATTTGGGTGTTTTTTACAAAAAACCCTCAAAAACAGCTTAAATCATACAATTTGGGGGTCATTTTGATCCCATAGTATTATTAACCTCAATAACCATAATTTCCACTCATTTTCAGTCTGTTCTGAACAACTCACACCTCACAATATTATTTTTAATCCTAAAATTTTCACACGAGGTCGCTGGATCACTAAGCTAAGCGACCCAAGTGGCCGACACAAACACCTGGCCCATCTAGGATTGGCACTGCAGTGTCAGACAGGATGGCACTTCAAAAAAATAGTCCCCAAACAGCACATGATGCAAAGAAAAAAAGAGGTGCACCAAGGTCGCTGGATGGCTAAGCTAAGCGACACAAGTGGCCAACACAAACACCTGGCCCATCTAGGATTGGCACTGCAGTGTCAGACAGGATGACACTTTAAAAAAATAGTCCCCAAACAGCACATGATACAAAGAAAAAAAGAGGTGCACCAAGGTCGCTGGATGGCTAAGCTAAGCGACACAAGTGGCCGACACAAACACCTGACCCATCTAGGAGTGGCACTGCAGTGTCAGGCAGGATGGCACTTCAAAAAAATAGTCCCCAAACAGAAACAGCACATGATGCAAAGAAAAATGAAAGAAAAAAGAGGTGCAAGATGGAATTTTCCTTGGGCCCTCCCACCCACCCTTATGTTGTATAAACAAGACATGCACACTTTAACAAACCCATCATTTCAGCGACAGGGTCTGCCACACAACTTTGACTGAAATGACTGGTTGGTTTGGGCCCCCACCAAAAAAGAAGCAATCAATCTCTCCTTGCACAAACTGGCTCTACAGAGGCAAGATGTCCACCTCCTCCTCATCCTCCGATTCCTCACCCCTTTCACTGTGTACATCCCCCTCCTCACAGATTATTAATTCGTCCCCACTGGAATCCACCATCTCAGGTCCCTGTGTACTTTCTGGAGGCAATTGCTGGTGAATGTCTCCACAGAGGAATTGATTATAATTCATTTTGATGAACATCATCTTCTCCACATTTTCTGGAAGTAACCTCGTACGCCGATTGCTGACAAGGTGAGCGGCTGCACTAAACACTCTTTCGGAGTACACACTGGGGGGGGGGGGGGGGCAACTTAGGTAAAATAAAGCCAGTCTCTTCAAGGGCCTCCAAATTGCCTCTTTTTCCTGCCAGTATACGTACGGACTGTCTGACGTGCATACTTGGATGCGGTCACTCATATAATCCTCCACCATTCTTTCAATGGTGACAGAATCATATGCAGTGACAGTAGACGACATGTCAGTAATCGTTGGCAGGTCCTTCAGTCCGGACCAGATGTCAGCACTCGCTCCAGACTGCCCTGCATCACCGCCAGCGGGTGGGCTCGGAATTCTTAGCCTTTTCCTCGCACCCCCAGTTGCGGGAGAATGTGAAGGAGGAGCTGTTGACGGGTCACGTTCCGCTTGACTTGACAATTTTCTCACCAGCAGGTCTTTGAACCTCTGCAGACTTGTGTCTGCCGGAAAGAGAGATACAACGTAGGTTTTAAATCTAGGATCGAGCACGGTGGCCAAAATGTAGTGCTCTGATTTCAACAGATTGACCACCCTTGAATCCTGGTTAAGCGAATTAAGGGCTCCATCCACAAGTCCCACATGCCTAGCGGAATCGCTCTGTTTTAGCTCCTCCTTCAATGTCTCCAGCTTCTTCTGCAAAAGCCTGATGAGGGGAATGACCTGACTCAGGCTGGCAGTGTCTGAACTGACTTCACGTGTGGCAAGTTCAAAGGGTTGCAGAACCTTGCACAACGTTGAAATCATTCTCCACTGCGCTTGAGTCAGGTGCATTCCCCCTTCTTTGCCTATATCGTAGGCAGATGTATAGGCTTGAATGGCCTTTTGCTGCTCCTCCATCCTCTGAAGCATATAGAGGGTTGAATTCCACCTCGTTACCACCTCTTGCTTCAGATGATGGCAGGGCAGGTTCAGGACTGTTTGCTGGTGCTCCAGTCTTCGGCACGTGGTGGCTGAATGCCGAAAGTGGCCCGCAATTCTTCGGGCCACCGACAGCATCTCTTGCACGCCCCTGTCGTTTTTTAAATAATTCTGCACCACCAAATTCAATGTATGTGCAAAACATGGGACGTGCTGGAATTTGCCCACATGTAATGCACGCACAATATTGGTGGCGTTGTCCGATGTCACAAATCCCCAGGAGAGTCCAATTGGGGTAAGCCATTCTGCGATGATGTTCCTCAGTTTCCGTAAGAGGTTGTCAGCTGTGTGCCTCTTATGGAAAGCGGTGATACAAAGCGTAGCCTGCCTAGGAACGAGTTGGCGTTTGCGAGATGTTGCTACTGGTGCCGCCGCTGCTGTTCTTGCTGCGGGAGGCAATACATCTACCCAGTGGGCTGTCACAGTCATATAGTCCTGAGTCTGCCCTGCTCCACTTGTCCACATGTCTGTGGTTAAGTGGACATTGGGTACAACTGCATTTTTTAGGACACTGGTGACTCTTTTTCTGACGTCTGTGTACATTTTCGGTATCGCCTGCCTAGAGAAATGGATCCTAGATGGTATTTGGTACCGGGGACACAGTACCTCAATCAAGTCTGTAGTTGCCTGTGAATAAACGGTGGATATCGGAAACACTTTTCTCACCGCCCAGGCTGCCAAGGCCTGAGTTATCCGCTTTGCAACAGGATGACTGCTGTGATATTTCATCTTCCTCGCAAAGGACTGTTGGACAGTCAATTGCTTACTGAAAGTAGTACAAGTGGTCTTCCGACTTCCCCTCTGGGATGACGACCGACTCCCAGCAGCAACAACAGCAGCGCCAGCAGCAGTAGGCGTTACACTCAAGGATGCATCGGAGGAATCCCAGGCAGGAGAGGACTCATCAGACTTGCCAGTGACATCGCCTGCAGGACTATTGGCTTTCCTGGGTAAGGAGGAAATTGACACTGAGGGAGTTGGTGGTGTGGTTTGCAGGAGCTTGGTTACAGGAGGAAGGGATTTAGTGGTCAGTGGACTACTTCCGCTGTCATCCAAAGTTTTTGAACTTGTCACTGACTTATGATGAATGCGCTCCAGGTGACGTATAAGGGAGGATGTTCCGAGGTGGTTAACGTCCTTACCCCTACTTATTACAGTTTGACAAAGGCGACACACGGCTTGACACCTGTTGTCCGCATTTGTGTTAAAATAATTCCACACCGAAGATGTGATTTTTTTTTGTAATTTGACCAGGCATGTCAATGGCCATATTCGTCCCACGGACAACAGGTGTCTCCCCGGGTGCCTGACTTAAACAAACCACCTCACCATCAGAATCCTCCTTGTCAATTTACTCCCCAGCGCCAGCAACACCCATATCCTCATCCTGGTGTACTTCAACAGTGACATCTTCAATTTGACTATCAGGAACTGGACTGCGGGTGCTCCTTCCAGCACTTGCAAGGGGTGTGCAAATGGTGGAAGGCGCCACCTCTTCCCGTCCAGTGTTGGGAAGGTCAGGCATCGCAGCCGACACAATTGGACTCTCCTTGGGGATTTGTGATTTAGAAGAACGCACAGTTCTTTGCTGTGCTTTTGCCAGCTTAAGTCTTTTCATTTTTCTAGCGAAAGGATGAGTGCTTCCATTCTCATGTGAAGCTGAACCACTAGCCATGAACATAGGCCAGGGCCTCAGCCGTTCCTTGCCACTCCGTGTCGTAAATGGCATATTGGCAAGTTTACGCTTTTCCTCAGACGTTTTTAATTTTGATTTTTGGGTAATTTTACTGAACTTTTGTTTTTTGGATTTTACATGCTCTCTACTATGACATTGGGCATCGGCCTTGGCAGACGACGTTGATGGCATCTCATCGTCTCGGCCATGACTAGTGGCAGCAGCTTCAGCACGAGGTGGAAGTGGATCTTGATCTTTCCCTATTTTACCCTCCACATTTTTGTTCTCCATTTTTTAATGTGTGGAATTATATGCCAGTATCAATAGCAATGGCCTACTACTATATATACTGCGCACAACTGAAATGCACCACAGGTATGGATGGATAGTATAGTTGACGACACAGAGGTAGGTAGAGCAGTGGCCTACTGTACCGTACTGCTATATATTATATACTGGTGGTCAGCAAACTGTGCAAAACTGAAATGCACCACAGGTATGGATGGATAGTATACTTGACGACACAGAGGTAGGTAGAGCAGTGGCCTTCTGTACCGTACTATATATTATATACTGGTGGTCAGCAAAATTATGCACTGGACTCCTACTATATAAACTACAATGCAGCACAGATATGGAGCGTTTTTCAGGCAGAGAACGTATAATACTGGTGGTCACTGGTCAGCAAAACTCTGCACTGTACTCGTCCTATATAATACTGGTTGTCCACAGTCCCCACAATAAAGCAGTGTGAGCACAGATATATGCAGCACACTGAGCACAGATATGGAGCGTTTTTCAGGCAGAGAACGTATAATACTGGTGGTCACTGGTCAGCAAAACTCTGCACTGTACTCCTCCTATATAATACTGCTGCTCCCCAGTCCCCACAATAAAGCAGTGTGAGCACAGATATATGCAGCACACTGAGCACAGATATGGAGCGTTTTTCAGGCAGAGAATGTATAATACTGGTGGTCACTGGTCAGCAAAACTCTGCACTGTACTCCTCCTATATACCCAGTCCCCACAATAAAGCAGTGAGCACAGATATTTGCAGCTCCCTGAACAGCCACGTCCTCTCACTATCATTTCCAATGCAAAAGTGAAAAATGGCGGCGACGCGCGGCTTCTTATATAGAATCCGAATCTCGCGAGAATCCGACAGCGGGATGATGACGTTCGAGCGCGCTCGGGATAACCGAGCAATACGGGAGAATCCGAGTATGCCTCGGACCCGTGTAAAATGGGTGAAGTTCGGGGGGGGGTTCGGATTCCGAAGAACCGAACCCGCTCATCACTAAAAATAATGTAAAGAAGATATTTATGACCCAAATTCTGTGTCATAATAACTATAACTATCTGCTTTAGCCTTTACATTATTTTAATCTTTTTTACTTGTGCAAAAACTGCCTGTAGTGTGATTCGGAGGCACTGCTGCCAGTGCCTCCCGCTATCTATGGGAAATGGCCGGAAGCGGGGGGCGGGGCAAAGCTTTGGGCAGTGAAAGCCCATTGAAAAAAAATCATCAGAAGCGGCACTTACTAGAAGTGCCTCTGTGACAGGGGGCGTGCTTTCAGCCTAAATGAAAGCACGCTCCTGTCACTACCACCGATTTCATTGGACAGTCACGGGGATGGAGGGCGGGGGGGGGGACGAGACACAGCATGTATTTTTTAATACTTATCATCTACATGTGCGGCCGCCTATTAGCTCCCCGCCCTCCCAAACCCCGGTAATGCAGTCCGGCCAGAGGCAGAGGGGAGATAGGAGCTGCCACCGCGATACCCTTTACACTTGAATATCCCCCGGCCACCCGCCCGCTGGCCTACCTGGCTGCCTGCCCAGCGCACGGACTCCTCCGCCCGCATGCCCACCCACCCGGCGCACGGACTCCTCCGCCCGCCGGGCGCACGGACTCCTCTGCCCGCACGCCCACCCACCCGGCGCACGACTCCTCGTCTGCCTGGTGTGAGGCAGCCAGAGCAGAGGGGAGGAGCTTGTAAATAGGACGGAGGGAGAGATCGCGGCCGGGAGCAACAGGTGAGGTGACATGCTTAACTGGCCGCTCCTTCCCAGCACTGCTTCCATCCTGCCCAACCCCTCCCCCCCCCAACTCAGCACTGTTACTCCCATGCTGCCCCCGCTGCTCCACACCACTACTCCCATCCTACCCCCCTGCTATGCACCACTACTCCCATCCTACCCCCTAGCTATGCACCACTACTCCCATCCTACCCCCTGCTATGCACCACTACTCCCATCCTACCCCCCCAGCTATGCACCACTACTCCCATCCTACCCCCCAGCTATGCACCACTACTCCCATCCTACCCCCCAGCTATGCACCACTACTCCCATCCTACCCCCCCTGCTATGCACCACTACTCCCATCCTACCCCCCAGCTATGCACCACTACTCCATCCTACCCCCCCTGCTATGCACCACTACTCCCATCCTACCCCCCAGCTATGCACCACTACTCCCATCCTACCCCCCTGCTATGCACCACTACAGTCCCATCCTACCCCCCTGCTATGCACCACTACTCCCATCCTGCTCCCCTACTATGCAACACTACTCCCATCCTACCCCCCAGCTATGCACCACTACTCCCATCCTACCCCCCAGCTATGCACCACTACAGTCCCATCCTACCCCCCAGCTAGGCACCACTACTCCCATCCTACCCCCGTGCTATGCACCACTACTCCCATCCTACCCCCCAGCTATGCACCACTACTCCCATCCTACCCCCTGCTATGCACCACTACTCCCATCCTTACCCCCCAGCTATGCACCACTACTCCCATCCTTACCCTTCAGCTATGCACCACTACTCCCATCCTTACCCCCCAGCTATGCAAAACTACTCCCATCCTACCCCCCTACTATGCACCACTACTCCAATCCTACCCCCCTGCTATGCACCACTACTCCCATCCTTACCCCCCAGCTATGCACCACTACAGTCCCATCCTACACCCCTGCTATGCAAAACTACTCCCATCCTACCCCCCTGCTATGCACCACTACTCCCATCCTACCCCCCTGCTATGCACCACTACAGTCCCATCCTACCCCCCTGCTATGCACCACTACTCCCATCCTACCACCCAGCTATGCACCACTACTCCCATCCTACCCCCCCTGCTATGCACCACTACTCCCATCCTACCCCCCAGCTATGCACCACTACTCCCATCCTTACCCCCCAGCTATGCACCACTACAGTCCCATCCTACACCCCTGCTATGCACCACTACTCCCATCCTACCCCCCTGCTATGTACCACTACTCCCATCCTACCCCCCCTGCTATGCACCACTACTCCCATCCTACCCCCCAGCTATGCACCACTACTCCCATCCTACCCTTTGCTATGCACCACTAATCCCATCCTACCCCCTGCTATGCACCACTAATCCCATCCTACCCCCCAGCTATGCACCACTACTCCCATCCTACCCCCCTGCTATGCACCACTACTCCCATCCTACCCCCAGCTATGCACCACTACTCCCATCCTACCCCCCCTGCTATGCACCACTACTCCCATCCTACCCCCCAGCTATGCACCACTACTCCCATCCTACCCCCCTGCTATGCACCACTACTCCCATCCTACCCCCCAGCTATGCACCACTACTCCCATCCTACCCCCCTGCTACGCACTATTACAGTCCCATACTACCCCCCTGCTATGCACCACTACTCCCATCCTACCCCCCCTGCTATGCACCACTACTCCCATCCTGCTCCCCTACTATGCAACACTACTCCCATCCTACCCCCCTGCTATGCACCACTACAGTCCCATCCTACCCCCCAGCTATGCACCACTACAGTCCCATCCTACCCACCAGCTATGCACCACTACTCCCATCCTACCCCCCAGCTATGCACCACTACAGCCCCATCCTACCCCCCTGCTATGCACCACTACTCCCATCCTACCCCCAGCTATGCACCACTACTCCCATCCTACCCCCCTGCTATGTACCACTACTCCCATCCTACCCCCCAGCTATGCACCACTACTCCCATCCTACCCCCCTGCTATGCACCACTACTCCCATCCTTACCCCCCAGCTATGCACCACTACTCCCATCCTTACCCCCAGCTATGCACCACTACTCCCATCCTACCCCCCCTGCTATGCACCACTACTCCCATCCTACCCCCCAGCTATGCACCACTACTCCCATCCTACCCCCCTGCTATGCACCACTACTCCCATCCTACCCCCCAGCTATGCACCACTACTCCCATCCTACCCCCCTGCTACGCACTATTACAGTCCCATACTACCCCCCTGCTATGCACCACTACTCCCATCCTACCCCCCCTGCTATGCACCACTACTCCCATCCTGCTCCCCTACTATGCAACACTACTCCCATCCTACCCCCCTGCTATGCACCACTACAGTCCCATCCTACCCCCCAGCTATGCACCACTACAGTCCCATCCTACCCACCAGCTATGCACCACTACTCCCATCCTACCCCCCAGCTATGCACCACTACAGCCCCATCCTACCCCCCTGCTATGCACCACTACTCCCATCCTACCCCCAGCTATGCACCACTACTCCCATCCTACCCCCCTGCTATGTACCACTACTCCCATCCTACCCCCCAGCTATGCACCACTACTCCCATCCTACCCCCCTGCTATGCACCACTACTCCCATCCTTACCCCCCAGCTATGCACCACTACTCCCATCCTTACCCCCAGCTATGCACCACTACTCCCATCCTTACCCCCCAGCTATGCAAAACTACTCCCATCCTGCCCCCCTACTATGCACCACTACTCCCATCCAACCTCCTGCTATGCACCACTACTCCCATCCTTACCCCCCAGCTATGCACCACTACAGTCCCATCCTACCCCCCTGCTATGCACCACTACTCCCATCCTACCCCCCTGCTATGCAAAACTACTCCCATCCTGCCCCCCTACTATGCACCACTACTCCCATCCTACCCCCCTGCTATACACCACTACTCCCATCCTTACCCCCCTGCTATGCACCACTACAGTCCCATCCTACCCCCCTGCTATGCACCACTACAGTCCCATCCTACCCCCCTGCTATACACCACTACAGTCCCATCCTACCCCCCTTCTATGCACCACTACTCCCATCCTTACCCCCCAGCTATGCACCACTACTCCCATCCTACCCCCTGCTATGCAAAACTACTCCCATCCTACCCCCTGCTATGCAAAACTACTCCCATTCTACCCCCCAGCTATGCACCACTACAGTCCCATCCTACCCCCCCCTGCTATGCACCACTACTCCCATCCTTACCCCAGCTATGCACCACTACTCCCATCCTACCCCCTGCTATGCAAAACTACTCCCATCCTACCCCCTGCTATGCAAAACTACTCCCATCCTACCCCCCTGCTATGCAAAACTACTCCCATCCTACCCCCCTGCTATGCACCACTACTCCCATCCTACCCCCCAGCTATGCACCACTACTCCCATCCTACCCCCGTGCTATGCACCACTACTCCCATCCTTACCCCCCAGCTATGCACCACTACAGTCCCATCCTACCCCCCCTGCTATGCACCACTACCCCCCTGCTATGCAAAACTACTCCCATCCTACCACCCTGCTATGCACCACTACTCCCATCCTACCCCCCTGCTATGCACCACTACTCCCATCCTAACTCCCTGTCATGCACCACTACTCCCATCCTACCCCCCTGCTATGCAAAACTACTCCCATCCTGCCCCCCTACTATGCACCACTACTCCCATCCTACCCCCCTGCTATGCACCACTACCCCCCATCCTACCCCCCTGCTATGCAAAACTACTCCCATCCTACCCCCTGCTATGCATAACTATTCCCATCCTGCCCCCCTACTATGCACCACTTCTCCCATCCTACCCCCCTGCTATGCACCACTACTCCCATCCTACCCCCCTGCTATGCACCACTACTCTCATCCTACCCTCCCTGCTATGCACCACTACTCCCATCCTACCCCCCTGCTATGCACCACTACTCCCATTCTACCCCCCTGCTATGCACCACTACTCCCATCCTGCCCCCCTGCTATGCACCACTACTCCCATCCTTACCCCCCTGCTATGCAAAACTACTCCCATCCTGCCCCCCTACTATGCACCACTACTCCCATCCTACCCCCCTGCTATGCACAACTACTCCCATCTTACCCCCCTGCTATACAAAACTACTCCCATCCTACCCCCCTGCTGTGCACCACTACTCCCATCCTACCCCACAGCTATGCACCACTACTCCCATCCTACCCCCCTGCTATGCACCACTATTCCCATCCTTACGCCCCAGCTATGCACCACTACAGTCCCATCCTACCCCCCTGCTATGCACAACTACTCCCATCCTACCCCCCTGCTATGCAAAACTACTCCCATCCTACCCCCCTGCTATGCACCACTACTACCATCCTACCCCCCTGCTATGCACCACTACTCCCATCATACCCCCCTGCTATGCACCACTACTCCCATCCTACCCCCCTGCTATGCACCACTACTCCCATCCTACCCCCTGCTATGCACCACTACTCCCATCCTAACCCCCTGCTATGCACCACTACTCCCATCCTACCCCCCTACTATTCAAAACTACTCCCATCCTGCCCCCCTACTATGCACCACTACTCCCATACTACCCCCTGCTATGCACCACTACTCCCATCCTTCCCCCCTGCTATGCAAAACTACTCCCATCCTACCCCCCTGCTATGCAAAACTACTCCCATCCTGCCCCCCTACTATGCAAAACTACTCCCATCCTACCCCCCTGCTATGCACCACTACTCCCATCCTACCCCCCTGCTATGCAAAACTACTCCCATCCTGCCCCCCGCTATGCACCACTACTCTCATCCTACCCTCCCTGCTCTGCACCACTACACCCATCCTACCCCCTGCTATGCACCACTACTCCCATCCTACCCCCCTGCTATGCACCACTACTCCCATCCTGCACCCCTGCTATGCACCACTACTCCCATCCTACCCCTCTACTATGCACCACTACTCTCATCCTACCCTCCCTGCTCTGCACCACTACTCCCATCCTACCCCCTGCTATGCACCACTACTCCCATCCTACCCCCCTGCTATGCACCACTACTCCCATCCTGCCCCCCTGCTATGCACCACTACTCCCATCCTGCCCCCCTGCTATGCACCACTACTCCCATCCTACCCCCCTGCTATGCACCACTACTCCCATCCTACCCCCCTGCTATGCACCACTACTCCCATCCTACCCCCCTGCTATGCACCACTACTCCCATACTACCCCCTGCTATGTACCACTACTCCCATCCTACCCCCCTGCTATGCACCACTACTCCCATCCTACCCCTGCTATGTACCACTACTCCCTTCCTACCCCCCTGCTATGCACCACTACTCCCATCCTGCCCCCCCTGCTATGCACCACTACCCACTGCTCCCATCCTACCCCCCTACTATGCACCACTACTCCCTTCCTACCCTCCCTGCTCTGCACCACTACTCCCATCCTACCCTCCTGCTATGCACCACTACTCCCATCCTACCCCCCCCCCACTATGCACCACTACTCCCATCCTACCCCCTGCTTTGCACCACTACTCCCATCCTGCCCCTCTGCTATGCACCACTACTCCCATCCTACCCCCCTACTCTGCACCACTACTCCCATCCTGCCCCCTGCTATGCACCACTACTCCCATCCTACCCTCCCCCCCTGCTATGCACCACTACTCCCATCCTTACCCCCCAGCTATGCACCACTACTCCCATCCTACCCCCTGCTTTGCACCACTACTCCCATCCTGCCCCTCTGCTATGCACCACTACTCCCATCCTACCCCCCTACTCTGCACCACTACTCCCATCCTGCCCCCTGCTATGCACCACTACTCCCATCCTACCCCCCTGCTATGCACCACTACTCCCATCCTGCCCCCCAGCTATGCATCACTACTCCCATCCTGCCCCGCCCCCTGCTCTGCACCACTACTCCCCCTGCTCTCCCCCCCCTAACTCAGCACCACTGATCCTATCCTGCCCCCCGCTCTGCACCAATGCTCCCATCCTGCCCCCCTGCTCCACACCAGTACTCTCATCCTATCCCCCTGCTATGCACCACTGCTCCCATCCTGCCCCCCTGCTATGCACCACTACTCCCATCCTGCCCGCTGCTCCACACTACTCCTCTGCCTCAATGTACTGTGCGATGTGACCCGATGATGTCACACCACGCGAACGGCCGCCCACCTGCCCGTGTTCTCCTGCTGGGCCCACCAACTCCACTGATGAGGGTGAGAGACAGTGAAGGGCGGGCGACTGAGAGGCACAGACAGAAGGGTGGGAGGCTCAGAGGCACAGAGTGAAGTGGGGAGAATGAGAGACAAAGTAAAGGGTATTGCGAGAGATTCAGATGGGAGTTGACAGTGTGGCTTAGAGACGACACAGGGAGGAGGTGATGGTGTGGCTGAGAGACGACGCAGGTAGGAGGTGATGGTGTGGCTGAGAGACGACGCAGGGAGGAGGTGATGGTGTGGCTGAGAGACGACGCAGGGCGGAGATGATGGTGTGGCTGAGAGATGCAGGGAAGGGGTAATGGTGTGGCTGATAGCTGCAGAGGGAAGGAGGTGACACGAGTCTGGTTGAACCTCTGTTGTATGATGATCACGTTGGTTATATTCCTACACAAACAGGCATCTTCCGGATCATGTGATCTCCTACATGAATAGTGATTACCGACTGAAGACGCCGTCTGCCCAGGAAGGACATTTCTTCAGAGGTTCCACGTTATGAGAAGCCACCATATAGGTAAGGTGCATATTGTATAGAAAAGAATGTCAATAGGCGGTGCTAGACACACCCAGTAGGCGGTGCTAGACACGCCCAATAGGTGTTGCTAGACATGCCCAGTAGGTAAGTGGTACTAGACACTCCTCTACGACGGTGCACCCCCTAATAAACTGTGCTGCGCACGCCTATGTGTAGCGGGGGCTGTGGCGGGGGAGAGTGGCGGGTACTTTAGTTTGTAATGGGCTGAGCTCACCCATGCTTTATCAGGGACCCAAGGCTCAGGGCTGTACTCCTTATGTTGTATTCTATACTGCTGGTAGAGTGGGACAGTAATGTGCTCTCCCTAGCGTCACCCTCTTACTGTCACCCTATCACTGTCAGCGACTGCTGTCACCCACAGCTGGCACCAACTGCTGGTACCCTCTCACTGACACCCTCTCCCTGGCGTCACCCTCTCGACATCACCCACAGCTGGCACTGACTGCTGTCACCTTCTCCCTGTCACCCTCTCCCCGTCAGCCACAGCTGGCCCCGACTGCTGTCACTCTCTCCCGCCATCCTCTCCCTGGCGTCACCCTTTTCCCGTTACCCACAGCTGGCACCGACTGCTGTCACCCTCTCCCTGTCGTCACCCTCTCTCCATTACCCACTACTGGCACAGACTGCTCTACCCTCTCACTGTCACCCTCTACCTGGCGTCAACCTCTACTTGTCACCCTCTCCCCGTTGCCCACAGCTGGCACCAACTGCTGGTACCCTCTCACTGACACCCTCTCCCTGGTGTCACCCTCTCGACATCACCCACAGCTGGCACTGACTGCTATCACCTTCTCCCTGTCACCCTCTCCCCGTCAGTCACAGCTGGCCCCGACTGCTGTCACTCTCTCCCGCCATCCTCTCCCTGGCGTCACCCTTTTCCCGTCACCCACAGCTGGCACCGACTGCTGTCACCCTCTCCATGTCGTTACCCACAGCTGGCACACACTGCTCTACCCTTTCACTGTCACCCTCTACCTGGCGTCAACCTCTACTTGTCACGCTCTCCCCGTTGCCCACAGCTGACACCGACTGCTGTCACCCTCTACCTGGCGTCACCCTCTCTCCGTCACCCACAGCTGGCGCCAACTGCAGTCACCCTCTCCCCCTCTTCCTGTCACAAACTCCCTGGCATCAACCTCTTCCTGTCACCCTCTCCCTGTGACCCACAGCTGGCACAGACTGCTGTCACCCTCTCCCTGTGACCCTCTTGCTGTCACCAGCTCCCTGGCGTCACCCACTGCTGTTACCATCTGCCTGTTACAAACTGCTGTCATCCTTTCCCTGGTGTCACCCACTGCTATCACCCTCTCACTGGCAACACCCTCTCCCTGTCACCCTCTCCCTAGCATCACCCACTGCTGTCACCCACTGCTTCTCCCTGGAATCGCCCACTGCCTTTCTTTGTCTCCCACTGACCCAGGGACAGCGGTGGTAACAGGCATTGGCTTGGGTGCGGTGGCGGGCATCGGCGGGACACAGCAGACATTATGGCTGCAGTGCCTCACCAGCCACTGAGCTCACTGCACGCTACTGGTGTCTATGCTGCATGTGCCCGCTCCCCGCTGCCCGAACTTTACATTGTCAACGGGAGGTACCTCTTCCGCTGCCTACCATCCCCATGTGCAGGCATATCCACGTTGGGGGAATGATTAGAATGATTCAAAGAAGATATCTATCACAGAATCTGTGCTATAAATCTTCTTTGTATTATTTTAATAATTATGACAGGTGAGGCACTGCCTATCCTACCTCCCCTGACTGCACGTCCCCGGTGCAGCAGTATATACATGTTGGCATTATACACAGGTGCAGCAGTATATACATGTGGGCATTATACACAGGTGCAGCAGTATATACATGTGGGCATTATACACAGGTGCAGCAGTATATACATGTGGGCATTATACACAGGTGCAGCAGTATATACATGTGGGCATTATACACAGGTGCAGCAGCATATACAGGTGGGCATTATACACAGGTGCAGCAGTATATACTTGTGGGCATTATACACAGGTGCAGAAGTATATACATGTGGGCATTATACACAGGTGCAGCAGTATATACATGTGGGCATTATACACAGGTGCAGCAGTATATACATGTGGGCATTATACACAGGTGCAGCGGTATATACATGTGTGCATTATACACACAGGTGTAGCGGTATATACATGTGGGTATTATACACAGGTGCAGCAGTATATACATGTGGACATTATACACAGGTGCAGCAGTATATACATGTGGGCATTATACACAGGTGCAGCGGTATATACATGTGTGCATTATACACACAGGTGTAGCAGTATATACATGTGGGTATTATACACAGGTGCAGCAGTATATACATGTGGGCATTATACACAAATGCAGCAGTATATACATGTGGGCATTATACACAGGTGCAGCAGTATATACATGTGGACATTATACACAGGTGCAGCGGTATATACATGTGGACATTATACACAGGTGCAGCAGTATATACATGTGGGCATTTTACACAGGTGCAGCAGTATATACATGTGGGCATTATACACAGGTGCAGCAGTATATACATGTGGGCATTATACACAGGTGCAGCAGTATATACATGTGGGCATTATACACAGGTGCAGCGGTATATACATGTGTGCATTATACACACAGGTGTAGCGGTATATACATGTGGGTATTATACACAGGTGCAGCAGTATATACATGTGGGCATTATACACAGGTGCAGCAGTATATACATGTGGGCATTATATACAGGTGCAGCAGTATATACATGTGGACATTATACACAGGTGCAGCAGTGTATACATATGGGCATTATACATAGCTGCAGCAGTATATACATGTGGACATTGGTGGTCATTCCGAGTTGTTCGCTAATGCTAAGCTGCTGCCCTCTGGGAGTGTATTTTAGCTTAGCAGAAGTGCGAACGAAAGGATTGCTGAGCGGCTACAAAATAATTTTGTGCAGTTTCAGAGTAGCTCCAGACCTACTCACTTCAGACTATTCAGTTCCTGTTTTGACGTCACAAACATGCCCTGCGTTTGCCCAGCTACGCCTACGTTTCCCCAGCCACACCTGCGTTTTTATCTGGCACGCCTGTGTTTTTGCGCTCACTCCCTGAAAACGGTCAGTTGACACCCAGAAACGCCCTCTTACTTTCAATCACTCTGCGGCCAACAGTGCGACTGAAAAGCTTCGCTAGACCTTGTGTGAAATTACATCGTTCGTTGTAATAGTACAACGCGCGTGTACATTGCACTGCATGCGCAGAAGTGCCGTTTTTTTGCCTGATCGCTGCGCTGCGACCGAAATCGGCTAGCGAACAACTCGGAATGACCCCCTTTATACACAAATGTAGCAGTATATACATGTGGACATTATACACAGGTGCAGCGGTATATACATGTGGGCATTATACACAGGTGCAGCAGTATATACATGTGGACATTATACACAGGTGCAGCAGTATATACATGTGAACATTATACACAGGTGCAGCGGTATATACATGTGGGCATTATACACAGGTGCGGCAGCATATACATGTGGACATTATACAGAGGTGCAGCAGTATATACATGTGGACATTATACACAGGTGCTGCAGTATATACATGTGGGCATTATACACAGGTGCAGCAGTATATACATGTGGGCATTATACGCAGGTGCTGCAGTATATACATGTGGGCATTATACACAGGTGCAGCAGTATATAGATGTGGGCATTGGGGGTGATTCAGAGCTGATCGTAGATATTCTAAATTTAGCACATCTACGATCAGTTTCTCTGACATGTGGGGGGACGCCCAGCACAGGGCTAGTATGCCCCACATGTCAGGACCTGCCCCCCCCCCCCCCCCCCGCACGTGCCTTTTGCACTCGCCAAGTAGCTCCCTGACTGCACACCTGCGAATCGCAGCGGCACTGCTCTGCTGGGAGTTGGGGGAGCGTTGCCTGGTAACTGTGCTGCATGGAGGAGGTTCTGATGTGTGGTCTTTCAACAGACCACACATCGCTCCTCCTGTGTACATTGGCCGGCGCCGCTCATTTTTTGGGTGGGGTGAGCTGCCCCCCTTGCCCCACCCATTCCAACGCCTATGTCCCTGACAAATACTTCTCTCCGCTCCAATCTATCCTCAATGCTGCAGCCAGGCTCATCCTCCTCTCCAAATGTGCTACATCCACCTCCCCTCTCTTACAAGCTCTTTACTGGCTTCCCTTTCCTTTCAGAAGCGAATTCAAACTTCTCACACTCACAAAGCCCTCACCCACTCCTCTCTCATTTGCATCTCTGATCTTACCTCTCTTTACATTCTCTCCCATCCTATTTGCTCTGCTAACGCACGCCGACTCTCCTGCCTACTGATTACTTCCTCCCACTACTACCTCCAAGATTTCTCACGTGCTGCTCCCTTTCTCTGGAATTCTCTACCTCTCCCCCTCACCTCTCTGCAAAACTTCAAATGGGCTCTCTGTGCAATGCACACCAGCCCCTAGGGCCAGGGGGGCCCACGCCACACACACTGCACTCATGTTTTAATACTAACCTTTCCGGAGTCCCACACACCAGCTGCAACAAAAAAATCACTCCCAAAATGGCTGCACCATGGCAGGTGCAATGTTTCCGGAGACCTGCGCATGCGCAGTAAACTCCGTCACAACGTTGGAGCCACGGCACCATGGAGAGGGGGCCCACCCAGAATAGACACACGGGCCCCCTCCCCAAGACCCACTTCCAAACCCAGCCATCTCTCATCCTAACCCTCTGTTCCACTCTGTCAACCCAATCTGTGTCACCCCTGTCTGTCTGCCCCTCCCTTTAGAATGTAAGCTTTCATGAGCAGGGCCCTCAACCCTCATGTGCTTATCCTTTTCTTACTTAAACCGTCTTCTACTCCATACTCCTTTCAACTGCACCCAATCCCTTGGGTTTTCTGCCACCTGATACTTATTTCAGTGTCATTTTCCAGTACAGCTACGTTTATATACCCTGTACTTGTCCTATATTGTCTTCTACTGTAAGTCACTGTTTTCTTGTTTTGCTTATTTGTTTATGTACTCTGTAACTGGGCGCTGCAGAACCCTATAATAATAATCAATAATAATCAGTGCTTAAAGTGGTCCCAGAGAGGTGATGGAACTCATCCCCCCTCCCTCCGGCGGCCATTTAATAATGGCACGCGCCAAAAAAAAGGGGCATTGTCTCGAAAAAGGGGCGTGGTCACGCAATAGTAATAATGCTCACAGTAGTAGCACCCCTAATACACATAATGCCCACAGTAGTAGCACCCCGTAATACACATAATGCCCACAGCAGTAACGCCCCTTATACAATGCCCACAGTAGTAGTGCTCCTTTTGCAATGTCCACTGAACTGGTAGTGCCCCTTATATAGACCCCATACTAGTGGTGCATCTTAAGCAATGCCGGCAATAGTGGTGCCCCTTATGTCCCCAGGAGTGATGCCCCTTATGAAGTGACCCCAGTAGTAATGTTGCCTGTAGTGATCCCCCCAGTCATTTAGCCCCCAGTTATTTAGCCCCAGTAGTTATGCCCCTGCAGTTATGACCCAGTAGTTTATCCCCCCCCCCTTTTAGTTTAGCCTCCCAGTGGTAATGCCCCCAGTAGCTTGCCCCCTTGTAGTTTGCCCCCAGTAGCTTGCCCCCAGTAGTTTGTCCCCTCATAGTTTGCCTCCTTGTAGTTTGCCCCCGGTAGCTTGCCCCCTTGTAGTTTGCCCCCAGTAGTTTTCCCCCTTATAGTTTGCCCCCTTATAGTTTGTCCCCGGTAGTTTGCCCCCTTATAGTTTGCCCCCGGTAGTTTGCCCCCAGTAGAAGCACTCACATGTAAACCCCCCCCCCCCAAAAAAAAAACAAAAAACCCCGCACCGTACTCACCAAGCCCTGCTCCCGTGTCCGACCGCTGCAGTCCTTCCTGGCGTCCGCTCCTCGGCACTATGGGAGAGACATAATGACGTCTTTCCCATAGCGCACACTGACAGAGCCGGAAGCCGGAGCTCAGTAGTGAGCTCCTGCCGCCGGCTTCCGCTGTGGAGAGAGAGCTGGGCGCCCGCTGGTAACACAATCTCAGTGGGTGCCCGGCATCTCTCTGTGCGGCACCGGGCACACATCGAGTTAGGTGAGCCGGAGGAGTTCCGTCTCCAAGTGGAACTGAGAGAACGCAGTTCCGCCCAGTTCCGGCTCACTTTACCCCTGATAATAATCATTCCTGGGGCCCCTATTCTGCTATACTGAGCCTATATGAGTACCTATTGCATATGTAGAACTGGAAGTACTACTAATAAAAATCAATTATAGTGAGTAAAAACTTTTCTGTATAAAAAATAATGTTTTAAGACATAAGTTATAGAGGTGAAAACATATAGTTTTTGCCCTCTGAATTTAATATTTATATTTGGGGGGTGGAGGACAATGATAGTATTCATTTAACACAGATCTCTACTGAATAAAAAAAATAAAAAAAATCTATATTTTTTCTTAGTTATGTCTTTTACCAGCTGACATTGGGTCTAATTCAAGGTTGATTGCAAAACAACATTTTCCTCTAATGGGCAAAACCATGTGCACTGCAGGTGTGGCAGGTATAACATGTGCAGAGAGAGTTAGATTTGGGTGGGTTATATTGTTTCTGTGCAGGGTAAATAATGGCTGCTTTATTTTTACACTGCAATTTAGATTTCAGTTTGAACACACCCCACCCAAATCTAACTCTCTCTGCACATGTTATATCTGCCCCACCTGCAGTGCAACATTGTTTTACCCATTAGCTAATAAATTTGCTGCTGCGATCAGATCTGAATTAGGCCCCATGTGCACTGCAGGTGGGACCAGTAGCGGATCTTGCTACGGGCATGCAGGATTTTTGCCCGTGGTGCCGCCTTCCAGAGGGCGCCGCCGCCGTGGCAAGATCCGCTACTGGTGCCCCCGGTGCTCGGTAGATGTGGTGCTGCGCGGTGCGCGATGAAGTCATCGCACACTGCACTGCATTGTGGGAGTGGTACATAGACACTAGGCGTCATAATTGGCCTCTAGTGTGTATGCGGTGCTATGGGAGAGACGTCATGACGTCTCTCCCATAGATCAGAGGAGCGTCCGCCTCCGGCCGGAGACGGAGGGCAGCTGCGGTTGGGAAGCAGGAGCGGGGATTGTAAGTATTAATTATTGTTTTTTTATTTTTTTATTTTTTTAAGCGGTGCAACTAGGGGGCACAACTCTACAGGGGGCACAGTACTGGGGCAATGCTACTGGGGTCACAACTCTACAGGGGGCACAGTACTGGGGCAATGCTACTGGGGGCACAACTCTACAGGGGGCACAGTACTGGGGCAATGCTACTGGGGGCACAACTCTACAGGGGGCACAGTACTGGGGGCACGCCGCAACTAGGGGGCACAACTCTACTGGGGGCACAACTCTACAGGGGGCATAACTGACCACAACCCTTCTCCATGAAGCCACGCCCCTATTTTTATGCACTGGGTGCAGCAAAGTCTAGATCCGGCCCTGGGTGGGACAGACAGTGGTGCAGAGAGAGGGGGGGGGGGGGGAGGGTACAAATTTCCTGGACCCAGGTCTGATGGAGGGGTCCAGTGAGGGCTCAGGTCCTTCCCCCCCTTACCTGGAAGCAGCAGCTGCAGCTTTCCTTCTCAGCCCAGCACACGCTGCTGTGTGCTGGGCTGCAGTGTGGCCAGGGAAGTGCTTAAAAATAAGAATTTACTTACCGATAATTCTATTTCTCGTAGTCCGTAGTGGATGCTGGGGACTCCGTAAGGACCATGGGGAATAGCGGCTCCGCAGGAGACAGGGCACAAAAATAAAAGCTTTAGGATCAGGTGGTGTGCACTGGCTCCTCCCCCTATGACCCTCCTCCAAGCCTCAGTTAGGATACTGTGCCCGGACGAGCGTACACAATAAGGAAGGATTTTGAATCCCGGGTAAGACTCATACCAGCCACACCAATCACACTGTACAACCTGTGATCTGAACCCAGTTAATAGCATGATAACAGTGGAGCCTCTGAAAAGATGGCTCACAACAATAATAACCCGATTTTTGTAACAATAACTATGTACAAGTATTGCAGACAATCCGCACTTGGGATGGGCGCCCAGCATCCACTACGGACTACGAGAAATAGAATTATCGGTAAGTAAATTCTTATTTTCTCTGACGTCCTAAGTGGATGCTGGGGACTCCGTAAGGACCATGGGGATTATACCAAAGCTCCCAAACGGGCGGGAGAGTGCGGATGACTCTGCAGCACCGAATGAGAGAACTCCAGGTCCTCCTCAGCCAGGGTATCAAATTTGTAGAATTTAGCAAACGTGTTTGCCCCTGACCAAGTAGCAGCTCGGCAAAGTTGTAAAGCCGAGACCCCTCGGGCAGCCGCCCAAGATGAGCCCACCTTCCTTGTGGAATGGGCATTTACATATTTTGGCTGTGGCAGGCCTGCCACAGAATGTGCAAGCTGAATTGTACTACACATCCAACTAGCAATCGTCTGCTTAGAAGCAAGAGCACCCCGTTTGTTGGGTGCATACAGGATAACAGCAAGTCAGTTTTCCTGACTCCAGCCGTCCTGGAAACATATTTTCAGGGCCCTGACAACATCTAGCAACTTGGAGTCCTCCAAGTCCCTAGTAGCCGCAGGTACCACAATAAGCTGGTTCAGGTGAAACGCTGACACCACCTTAGGGAGAAACTGGGGACGAGTCCGCAGCTCTGCCCTGTCCGAATGGACAATCAGATATGGGCTTTTGTGAGACAAAGCCGCCAATTCTGACACTCGCCTGGCCGAGGCCAGGGCCAACAGCATGGTCACTTTCCATGTGAGATATTTCAAATCCACAGATTTGAGCGGTTTAAACCAATGTGATTTGAGGAATCCCAGAACTACGTTGAGATCCCACAGTGCCACTGGAGGCACAAAAGGGGGTTGTATATGCAGTACTCCCTTGACAAACTTCTGGACTTCAGGAACTGAAGCCAATTCTTTCTGGAAGAAAATCGACAGGGCCGAAATTTGAACCTTAATGGACCCCAATTTGAGGCCCATAGACAGTCCTGTTTGCAGGAAATGCAGGAATCGACCGAGTTGAAATTCCTCCGTGGGGGCCTTCCTGGCCTCACACCATGCAACATATTTTCGCCAAATGCGGTGATAATGTTGTGCGGTCACCTCCTTCCTGGCTCTGACCAGGGTAGGGATGACCTCTTCCGGAATGCCTTTTTCCCTTAGGATCCGGCGTTCAACCGCCATGCCGTCAAACGCAGCCGCGGTAAGTCTTGGAACAGACATGATCCTTGCTGAAGCAAGTCCCTTCTTAGTATCTCTTGAAGTTCCGGGTACCAAGTCCTTCTTGGCCAATCCGGAGCCACGAGTATAGTTCTTACTCCTCTCCGTCTTATAATTCTCAGTACCTTGGGTATGAGAGGCAGAGGAGGGAACACATACACCGACTGGTACACCCACGGTGTTACCAGAGCGTCCCAGCTATTGCCTGAGGGTCTCTTGACCTGGCGCAATACCTGTCCAGTTTTTTGTTCAGACGGGACGCCATCATGTCCACCTTTGGTCTTTCCCAACGGTTCACAATCATGTGGAAGACTTCCAGATGAAGTCCCCACTCTCCCGGGTGGAGGTCGTGCCTGCTGAGGAAGTCTGCTTCCCAGTTGTCCACTCCCGGAATGAACACCGCTGACAGTGTTATCACATGATTTTTCGCCCAGCGAAGAATCCTTGCTGCCATTGCCCTCCTGCTTCTTGTGCCGCCCTGTCTGTTTACGTGGGCGACTGCCGTGATGTTGTCCGACTGGATCAGCACCAGTTGACTTTGAAGCAGAGGTCTTCCTAGGCTCAGAGCATTGTAAATTGCCCCTTAGCTCCAGTATATTTATGTGGAGAGAAGTCTCCAGACTTGACCACACTCCTTGGAAATTTCTTCCCTGTGTGACTGCTCCCCAGCCTCTCAGGCTGGCATCCGTGGTCACCAGGACCCAGTCCTGAATGCCGAATCTGCTGCCCTCTAGTAGATGAGCACTCTGCAGCCACCACAGAAGAGACACCCTTGTCCTTGGAGACAGGATTATCCGCTGATGCATCTGAAGATGCGATCCGGACCATTCGTCCAGCAGATCCCACTGAAAAATTCTTGCGTGAAATCTGCCGAATGGAATCGCTTCGTAAGAAGCCACCATTTTTCCCAGGACTCTTGTGCATTGATGCACTGACACTTGGCCTGGTTCTAGGAGGTTCCAAACTAGCTCGGATAACTCCCTGGCTTTCTCCTCCGGGAGTAACACCTTTTTCTGGACTGTGTCCAGAATCATCCCTAGGAACAGCAGACGTGTCGTCGGAATCAGCTGCGATTTTGGAATATTTAGAATCCATCCGTTCTGTCGTAGAACTACTTGAGATAGTGCTACTCCGACCTCCAACTGTTCTCTGGACCTTGCCCTTATCAGGAGATCGTCCAAGTAAGGGATAATTAAGACGCCTTTTCTTTGAAGAAGAATCATCATTTCGGCCATTACCTTGGTAAAGACCCGGGGTGCCGTGGACAATCCAAACGGCAGCGTCTGAAACTGATAGTGACAGTTCTGTACCACGAACCTGAGGTACCCTTGGTGAGAAGGGCAATTTGGGACATGGAGGTAAGCATCCTTGATGTCCAGGGACACCATATAGTCCCCTTCTTCCTGGTTCGCTATCACTGCTCTGAGTGACTCCATCTTGATTTGAACCTTTGTATGTAAGTGTTCAAAGATTTCAGATTTAGAATAGATCTCACCGAGCCGTCTGGCTTCAGTACCACAAATAGTGTGGAATAATACCCCTTTCCTTGTTGTAGGAGGGGTACTTTGATTATCACCTGCTGGGAATACAGCTTGTGAATTGTTTCCAATACTGCCTCCCTGTCGGAGGGAGACGTTGGTAAAGCAGACTTCAGGAACCTGCGAGGGGGAGACGTCTCGAACTTCCAATCTGTACCCCTGGGATACTACTTGTAGGATCCAGGGGTCCACTTGCGAGTGAGCCCACTGCGCGCTGAAACTCTTGAGACGACCCCCCACCGCACCTGAGTCAGCTTGTACGGCCCCAGCGTCATGCTGAGGACTTGGCAGAAGCGGTGGAGGGCTTCTGTTCCTGGGAAGGGGCTGCCTGCTGCAGTCTTCTTCCCTTTCCTCTACCCCTGGGCAGATATGACTGGCCTTTTGCCCGCTTGCCCTTATGGGGACGAAAGGACTGAGGCTGAAAGACGGTGTCTTTTTCTGCTGAGATGTGACTTGGGGTAAAAAAGGTGGATTTTCCAGCTGTTGCCGTGGCCACCAGGTCCGATGGACCGACCCCAAATAACTCCTCCCCTTTATACGGCAATACTTCCATGTGCCGTTTGGAATCTGCATCACCTGACCACTGTCGTGTCCATAGACATCTTCTGGCAGACATGGACATCGCACTTACTCTTGATGCCAGAGTGCAAATATCCCTCTGTGCATCTCTCATATATAGTAATGCATCCTTTAAATGCTCTATAGTCAATAAAATACTGTCCCTGTCAAGGGTATCAATATTTTCAGTCAGGGAATCCGACCAAGCCACCCCAGCGCTGCACATCCAGGCTGAGGCGATCGCTGGTCGCAGTATAACACCAGTATGTGTGTATATACTTTTTAGGATATTTTCCAGCCTCCTATTAGCTGGCTCCTTGAGGGCGGCCGTATCTGGAGACGGTAACGCCACTTGTTTTGATAAGCGTGTGAGCGCCTTATCCACCCTAGGGGGTGTTTCCCAACGCGCCCTAACTTCTGGCGGAAAAGGGTATAACGCCAATAATTTTCTATCGGGGGAAACCCACGCATCATCACACACTTCATTTAATTTATCTGATTCAGGAAAAACTACAGGTAGTTTTTTCACACCCCACATAATACCCTTTTTTGTGGTACTTGTAGTATCAGAAATATGTAACACCTCCTTCATTGCCCTTAACATGTAACGTGTGGCCCTAATGGAAAATACGTTTGTTTCTTCACCGTCGACACTGGAGTCAGTGTCCGTGTCTGTGTCTGTGTCGACCGACTGAGGTAATGGGCGTTTTAAAGCCCCTGACGGTGTTTGAGACGCCTGGACAGGTACTAATTGGTTTGCCGGCCGTCTCATGTCGTCAACCGACCTTGCAGCGTGTTGACATTATCACGTAATTCCCTAAATAAGCCATCCATTCCGGTGTCGACTCCCTAGAGAGTGACATCACCATTACAGGCAATTGCTCCGCCTCCTCACCAACATCGTCCTCATACATGTCGACACACACGTACCGACACACAGCACACACACAGGGAATGCTCTGATAGAGGACAGGACCCCACTAGCCCTTTTGGAGACAGAGGGAGAGTTTGCCAGCACACACCAAAACGCTATAATTTTACAGGGACAACCTTATATAAGTGTTTTCCCTTATAGCATCTTAATATGTAATAATATCGCCACAAAAATGCCCCCCCTCTGTTTTAACCCTGTTTCTGTAGTGCAGTGCAGGGGAGAGCCTGGGAGCCTTCCCACCAGCAGTTCTGTGAGGGAAAATGGCGCTGTGTGCTGAGGATAATAGGCCCCGCCCCCTTTTCGGCGGGCTTCTTCTCCCGTTTTTCTGACAACCTGGCAGGGGTTAAATACATCCATATAGCCCCAGAGGCTATATGTGATGTATATTTAGCCAGCATAGGTACTTTCATTGCTGCCCAGGGCGCCCCCCCCAGCGCCCTGCACCCTCAGTGACCGTTGGTGTGAAGTGTGCTGAGAGCAATGGCGCACAGCTGCAGTGCTGTGCGCTACCTTAAGAAGACTGGGAAGTCTTCAGCCGCCGATTTCTGGACCTCTTCTCTCTTCAGCATCTGCAAGGGGGTCGGCGGCGCGGCTCCGGTGACCCATCCAGGCTGTACCTGTGATCGTCCCTCTGGAGCTAGTGTCCAGTAGCCTAAGAAGCCAATCCATCCTGCACGCAGGTGAGTTCACTTCTTCTCCCCTAAGTCCCTCGTTGCAGTGAGCCTGTTGCCAGCAGGACTCACTGAAAATAAAAAACCTAATAAAACTTTTACTCTAAGCAGCTCTTTAGGAGAGCCACCTAGATTGCACCCTTCTCGGCCGGGCACAAAACCTAACTGAGGCTTGGAGGAGGGTCATAGGGGGAGGAGCCAGTGCACACCACCTGATCCTAAAGCTTTTATTTTTGTGCCCTGTCTCCTGCGGAGCCGCTATTCCCCATGGTCCTTACGGAGTCCCCAGCATCCACTTAGGACATCAGAGAAATACAATTTCTTCTGTATTTTTTTCTAAGGGTGCATGGCCACACCTCCTGTGATTAGGTCACGCCCCATGAAAAGTAGCTGGTCCCAGGTAGGCTCTCTACTACCCTGGCTGGGAGGCATGCCATGCTCCTGTGAGTGGGTATTTCTCATGTGCTAGACACGCCCCCTTATCACATACCTCCCAACTTTTCTTTCTTGGAAGGAGGGACACACGCGCGGCGAAGCTCCCGAAAAAGGGGTATGGCCTAAGAAAAGGGGGGTGGCTTCGCGGGAGGACCCGCGATTGCGAGCCACGCCCCCGTTTTCGTCACTGAGGGGGCATGCCCAGCGCTCTGTGAGCCGCTGGCATGCCCCCTCTCCCTCTGACTCCAGTGAATAGAAGCTGTGCGCATGCGTACAGCGTCTATTCACCGCTGCTCTGCTAAGCAGGGCAGCAAGAGACAGAGCCTCCCAACTGCCCCCCCCCCCCCCCCCTCCACCGCGGGACAGTGCGGCCCGCAGGTGGGACAGGGGGACAGTCCCAAAAAAACGGGACTGTCCCGCGAAAATCGGGACAGTTGGGAGGTATGTTATCATGTGCTGTGGTCACACCCCCTCCAGGAGGGGCCCAGGAAGTTGTTGTACCGGGGGCCCAGGGTTTCTCTTGGCAGCCCCGGGGACAGATGTAACATGTGCAGAGAGAGTTAGATTTGGGTGGGGTGTTTTCAAGCTGAAATCTAAATTGCAGTCTAAAAATAAAGCAGCCAGTATTTACCCTGCACAGAAACAATATAACCCACCCAAATCTAACTCTCTCTGCACATGTTATATCTGCCCCCCCCCCCCCCCCCTGCAGTGCACATGGTTTTGCCCATTAGAGGAAAATGTTGTTTTGCAATCAACCTTGAATTAGGCCCCATTGTTAGTTATGTCAGTGTGTTGGCCCAATGCTAACACTTCTCGCAGAGATCATAACGATGAACGGGTCCTCGCTGCATCCACTGAATCTCAGGCGTCACTCTCGGTTGCCTGGAAACCTCATCGCTGGATTCTATACAAATCGATAAGTCATGCTACTTTCTTCTTTGTATTACTCACCTCTTCTTTCACAGCAGCTAGAAGCACTGGCACAGTTATGCCTGTGTTGCCTTGTCAGGGTCTCTGTGTGACCATTGTCAGTGTCTGCACAATAGTGGTGATTATGTTGGCCTATATTTTGGCCCAAACAATCTTTAATCCGTTAATGTTAAACTTACAGCATTGCACTGTATACTGTCTGCACAATAAGCATAATTGATAATGGGTAAAAAAAATCCATATATTGTGGAGAGAGGTCAGTCCTATAGGGTGACCATAATATCCCTTTAATCTGGGACACCTATGATTTATACAGGTTCTGTGGCTGGCTAAACTCTAGCCTGAATTTCACTTGGTTTTAGCCAGCCACAGAACCTGTGTAAATCATAGGTGTCTCAGATTAAAGGGATATTATGGTTGGTTACCCTAAGTCCTAGAACATGTCAACCTAGAGACCCTGTCGACCTAGAAACCCTGTCGACCTAGTTACTGTCGACAAATAGTGGTCGACCTAGACACTGTTGACCTAGCTACTGTCGACCTAGAGACTGGATACCTTATAAAATATATCTGTATATATGGTGAACGGTGACCCATGATGTATTCTACAATTTTTGGGAATGTTATACTGTGGCGGTTTTTGTCATAAGTGACAATGACATAGAGTCGCAACGCCAACCGGAGGAAGGCTCAGAGGAAGCTGGATGCACACTTTTGCTAAGGCTGATTAACTTATCTATTGTGAAAGCTGGTACTCGTGTCATTTTCCAATCTACCCGCGGTGCATTGGCCTCCCCGCTCTCCCCCAGGATCCAGCTCACACTCCTCACCCTCGCATACAAAGCACCTCTTTTTATGGGCTTTTATATGATATATAACACAGCAGTATGTTTCCATAAAAATAAATAAAAAAATTAAAAAACAAAATTAGTTCTTTCTCAAAAAGTTAATTTTTAAATTTTTTTGAAAAAAATCTCATACTGTTGTTAATAAATCACCTAAGTTTTATTTTGGGATCATAATGGGATCACATGCAATACGAGCTGTCATTCATTTTTGAGTGATTCAGGAAAATTGTATTTAAAAATCAAGTAAACAATATTTTCTCCGGCAGGGTCCACTGGTTATCCACAGGATAACATTGGGATATGATGGAGCGACAGCGGATTGGCACCAAACGATCACAAGCTTTCTGGCCTCCCAAGATGCAACGGGCTCGTCCATATAATCCCACCCACGACTCAGTCAAATCAGTTTTTTGTTTGGTGCGGCAGGAGCCGGACCATGGTCACAGGGCTGCTGTGTTTGGAAGGCCTAATCTTTCTTATTTTATTTTTATAGTCTTACTATGTTTTTTGAGTGATCTTTCCTAACAGGGTCTTACACGCATATTGGTAAGAGTCGCTCCAACAACTCTCCGTCGGGTCGCAACAACGCTTACCCACGGTACAAGTGCTGTCTCGACGGGCGTCTGTGTCGGATATACTAGCAGGTTCAGCAGACGTTACCAGGCTGTGGCCGGAGCACAGGGAGAAGGTAAGGCATCAGTTCTGCTTAGAAGGGGAATACGGACACAGCCGCGCTGTTTTGGGAGGAGACTACCAAACAGTAGCTGGCGCGCCGCCACCACGGGTGCTCCAGCGCTAGGCTTTAGGGATCATAAGGCGCCAGGATTAGTTTGAGGCTGCGATCCCTAGGGTTTATGTCAGCAGTGGGGAGTCAGACGCTCTCCTGGTCGCCCCTCCCCCCAGTTCATGACCAGTTTCCGTGCGTCTCCCGCCATGAACTGATTGCCTCACTTCTGTTTCAGACGCTACCACGAGGGGACTCGGTCGCAGCATAGGCCGCTGCGTCTGTATACACTAAGGTTTACCGCTAAGAGACCGGGTCGCAGACATGAGTGTCTGCATGCACTAGTGTTCACTGAGCGTCTGTGTCCACTAAAAATTACCGGAGCGGCAGTGTGCACTAGTAGCGTCTGGATCCACTCAGCGTTCGCTAATGTATTGATCGATCCAGGAAGTGGGGTGAGTCTCCCTGTATCCCACTCTACGGAGTAAGGGTTATACAGCACTAAATTTCTATCTACTTTTTGCAGTACGAATAGTTAAGTTTAGTGCCTATTGCATATGAGATTTTGTACATTACTGTGGTTTTCTTCACAATGCGTCTGAATACGTTAAATAACTGTATAGGACAGAATGCAGTAGATGTACTCCTACATACTTGAAATGTGTTTGTAGTTGATAATATGTTCATATGACAAATATATGACTAATATATAACATGTGACTGACTGCTAGTGTGATTGCTGACTTTATATATGTTTGTCAGTGTTTCTTCTGAGCCTCAATGCTAGTGCTTGGGTTGGGGTCAGATTGATATCACTTTTATACATCTAAAGTGATAACAGTCACAGGTTGTGCAGTATACTGTGAAAAGCTGATTGTTTATCATGTCTAAGAGCGGCAAAGGTGACGAGGTTACATTAACAGTAACACCAACACTCATAACATGTTTATCCTGCAAGGTGGGGTTATCAACTCAACATCTGGCACATGATGGGTTATGTGCAAATTGTTTTGCGTTTCAGCAGACTGCAAGGCAGATCCCTGTTCAAAGACAAATAGATCCACCTTGGGCTGTGTTTGCACAAACCTTATCCAGTATAGCTGATAGGTTGGTCCCTGCAGCTTCAACCTCAGGAATAGGGTACACTATTAACCCATACATGCAGCTCCCATCTTATGGTATAGTCCCTACAGCTTCTACAAATCAACAAGCTGATAAAACAAGGGTAAATATATCATCAAATTCACAGGCTACACAGGATGATACGTCAGATGAGGATAATTCCATATATTCTACTTTACCATATGAAGAACAAATGGAAGGTTTCAGCTCAGAGGATAGAGTTAATTGGAGCAATGAAGGCTATTCTGTCTCTAGAGGATTCAGCTGAGCCAATAATAAAAACTAAAGCACCCGTGTTTAAACATCCCAAAACAGTTAGGGTTGAATTTCCAGGGTCAGAGGAACTGACGGAAATTATGGAGGAACCTTGGGCTATGCCTAATAGGAAATATAGAATTCCAAAAAATGGGATTCTTACTACCCTTTTCCAGCTGGGGACTGTTTAAAAGAGAAGTGACTCCTAAGGTAGATACGCACGTCATTCGATTCGTGTGAAAAACTATTTTGCTTTTGCCATCTACATCATTAAATGATGTCACAGACAGAAGAGTGGATGGTTTTTTAAAAAACATTTTTTATCTGTCAGGGGCAGTCATAAGGCCAGCCATGGCCTCAGCCTGGATGGCAAAAGCGGTAGTTGAATGAGAACTGGAAAATGGGCTCTCAGCACCTACTAGGGAGCAGGAGTCCCATATAGCCCATATGAAACAGGCTGCGCTATTCTTAGAAGAAGCAGCAATGGACATGGGTACGATTGCTTCTAAAGCATCAGCCTTAACGGTAGCTGCTCGCAGAGCAATTTAGCTACGTACATGGAAAGCTGATTCAGAATCCAAGAAGGTTCTGGAAGCTTTGCCTTTTGTGGGGAACATTCTTTTTGGGAAGGAACTAACAGATATTTTGGAGTCAGAGGCTGAATCCAAGAAGGTCAGGTTTCCTGCCAGTTATAGCCCTAAGCCTAACGGTTCAGGATTTCGGCCATTTCGGTGGCAAGGTAAAACAAAAGGTAAAAATTAATCGAAGCAAATCCAGTACAATAAGTCTGGTAAAACAAGGAAGCAGTGGGCCACTAGAGGGCCAGCTTCCAAACCAGAACAGAAACCATCAGCCTGATGGTGCGGGCCTCCACCTGGGGGACTCCAAGGTAGGGGGCCATCTTCTTCAGTTTGCACACATATGGCAGCAGTCGACAACAGACGCTTGGGTGCAAGAAGTGGTATCTCTGGATTATGTTTTCCCTTTCAAGAAGCAGCCTCCTCGAAGGTTTTTTTGCAACAGCCCATCTCATATAGATGCGAAGGCCAGGGCACTGCAAGAAGCAGTTCTGAAATTGCTTCAGTCTGGGGTAATTATTCTAGTACCCCCGGCACAACGGGGGCAGGGTTTTTACTCCAACCTATTTTTGTTCCAGAAGCCAAATGGGTCATTTCGGACCATTCTCATTCTCAAAATGTTAAACAAATACATTTGGGTCCCACGGTTCCAAATGGAGACATTACGCTCCATAGTTTTGGCCATGGAACCAGGGGATTACATGGTATCTCTGGATATACAGGATGCTTACCTGCATGTGCCAATAGCATTGTCCCATCAGTGTTACCTCAGGTTCGCTATCCTCCAGCAACATTTTCAATTCCAGCATTACCCTTTGGGTTAGCCACGGCCCCCAGAGGATTTACCAAGATCATGGTGGTTATGGCAGCTTATCTCCGCAAGCAGGGGATAAGAATTTTTCCATACCTCGACGATCTTTTAATCCTGGCACAATCCCAGGAATTGCTCTTGAGCCAGTTCCAACAGACAATAAATTGTCTACAGAAACACGGATGGCTCATAAATTGGGCAAAGTCGTCTCTGATTCCGTCACAATGGATGATTCACTTGGGGGCTGTATTGGATTCAAGTCTGCAGAAAATATTTTTACCTTTGGAAAAGATATCCAAGGTGCAGTTAATGACTCAGGAATTGCTGCACAGTCAGACAATATCAATTCACGCAGCAATGCGAGTGATGGGGTTGATAGTGTCAACATTCGACATGGTGGAATATGCACAATTCCACTCAAGACCTCTGCAGTATCTGATTCTAGCCAGATGGAATGGAATACATCAGACAATAAAGAAACAAATTATGGTACTTCCAGTAAAGGTAAAAAGCTCCTTAGCCTGGTGGCTACAGACATCCCATCTGGACAAGGGGAGACCCTTTTGGATATCAGATTGGGAGATCCTGACAACAGATGCCAGTCTTCAGGGCTGGGGAGCAGTGTCCGGAAGATTATGGTTCCAGGGACAATGGACCATAGAAGAAAGTTGCCTGCCAAAATAAACCTGTTAGAAATTCGGGCCATATACATGGCACTGATTCAGGCAAAGGACATTCTGCAAGGAAAACCAGTCCAGATCAGCTCGGATTATGCAATGGCAGTAGCGTGCCTCAAGCATCAGGGAGGAAGTCGCAGCCAAAGGGCAATGATGGAGGTAAGTCACATACTAAAGTGGGCAGAACTCCATCTTCCAGCATTTTTCGCAGTGTTCGTTCCAGGAGTCCTAAACTGGGAAGCGGACTTTCTCAGTCGACACACCAGTCGAGCAACCAAATGGGCTCTACACCCGGAAGTATTTCAGACTCTAGTAGACAAGTGGGGGTTGCCAGAGATAGATCTCATGGCATCCTGTCTGAACAACAAAGTTCCGGCATACGGGTCAAGAACAAAAGACCTCGGAGCGATCCTTGTGGACGCACTGTCAGTGAAATGGGACTTTCATCTGGCATATCTGTTTCTTCCAATCTCCCTGTTACCCAGGGTAGTGAGGAAAATAAAGCAAGCAAAGGGTGCTCTGGCTTGGCCCAGAAGGCATTGGTACATAGATCTGCAGAGAATGTCGATGGATGCTCCAATTCTGCTCCCTCAACGTCCAGATCTACTAATGCAGGGTCCTTGTTATCACAGGCATCTGGATCGGCTTTCTTTGACGGCGTGGCTATTGAAATCTCTATCCTGAAGTCAAGAGGATTCTCACAACAGGTAATTCAAACTATGCTCAGAGCAAAGAAACCTTCCTCAGCTCTCATTCATCACCGAATATGGCAAGCCTATATTCATTGGTGCAGTGAAAGAAGAATGGATCCAAGATCTATCAGAGTATCCAAAATCTTAGATTTCTTTCAGGCAGGAATGGATAAGGGTTTGAAGGTGGCTTCCTTGAGAGTTCAAGTTTCAGCATTGAATGTGTGGTTTCAAAAGAAATTTGCCGCTTTACAGAATGTGCGTACTTTTTTCCAGGGAATGCTGCGCATTCAGCCACCTTTTGTTCCTCCTGCAGTACCTTGGGATTTAAGTCTGGTTCTCAAAGCCCTTCAAGGGGCTCCGTTTGAACCACTTAAGAAAGTGGATCTTAAATGGTTGACAGCTAAAGTACTCTTTCTACTGACTATGGCATTAGCTAGAAGAGTGTCAGATTTAGGAGTACTGTCATGTAAGTCTCCTTTTCTGATTTTTTTATCCAGATAAAACAGTTCTCAGAACTAAGTCTGGTTATCTTCCAAAGGTGGTCTCGAAGTTTCACCTTAACGAAGAAATTGTAGTCCCAGGTATTCAGGTATTGGGACTTTCTGCGGGAGAAGCATCGCTGGACGTAGTCCGTGCATTAAGAATCTACGTGGATCGTACCAGTGCCATCAGAAAGACAGATTCTTTCTTCATTCTCTATGGATTTCACAAGAGGGGATGGCCTGCTACTAAACAGACGCTGGCAAGATGGCTTCGAATGACGATTTCAGAAGCATATTCTCAAGCTGATCTCCCTGTTCCGGCTAATGTCTCTGCTCACTCTACACGTAAGGTAGGTCCTTCATGGGCAGCACAACATGGTGCTTCAGGAGAACAGATATGTAAGGCAGCCACATGGTCTTCCATTAACATATTCATTAGACATTATGCCTTGGATACCTTTGACTGAATTCGGGCGAAAGGTTCTCCTGTCTAATCAGGAGCGTCCCCACCACTAAAAATTGCTTTGGGAAGTCCCAATGTTATCCTGTGGATAACCTGTGGACCCTGCCGGAGAAATATACGTTATGGTAAGAACTTACCGTTGATAACAGTATTTCTCCTATGTCCACAAGTTTCCACAAGGATCCCACCCTGAGGCACCTGATTTGAGAATCTTTATACTCACTAACCTCTTCCCTCTTGCGTGGAAGGGTGTGCATGTGTGTTCTTCTCGCCTGAATAGGGTTCTACATAATGCTCCTGCCTAAATGCTTTGGAAACAACTGATTTGACTGAGTCGGTGGGCGGGATTATATGGACTAGCCCTTTGCATCCTTGGAGGCCAGAAAGCTCGTGACCGTGTTGGTGCCAATCCGCTGTCGCTCCATCATATCCCAATGTTATCCTGTGGAAACCTGTGGACATGGGAGAAATACCATTATCTACGGTAAGTTCTTACCACAACGTATATTTTTCTCCACTTCACTACATTAGAGGAATGCACGTTCCTCTTTAGGTGTATTTGGGGAGGAGATTCTATAGACGGTGCCTGCTCCTACTTCTGCCCAGGCGCACAAACTTAAATTGAAATATACTTCGAAAGTAAAGTAAAAAAAAATAACATCTGTTCCTGTAATGTTTTCCTCTGCCCAGTCAGAAAGTTGTTGTGGTGTAAGAATCTGATCATCATATGGCCGTCGCAGGCTTCTCAGGATGCTAACCTCTTCACTATGTCACCTACACCATTGCAAGGCCCTTTGCCATGAGGAATCGCGGAAAAATTACGCTTTGCTTCTATACCAAAATCATCTTTATGAGAGCATAAGGTGGCAACATGTTTCTTGTTCTTAAATTGTGCGGCTGATCCATCAGAGAAGCAGAAAATCTTTTGGGGTGATTTTTCAAATGTATTCTACAAGAAGTTTGCGTTTCCTCTGGAAGCAGTAGACCGTCACTGTGTTGTGTTGCAGGCAGTCTGAAATAACAGCATAGCTAAGCTGCTCAGTTTTTGTTTTTCCCTTGTCCAATGATAGCCGTGTGACTGAGGCTTCTTCTTGTGAGTGCAGTGTTGCTCCCAGTCTGATGTGTCTCTCCCCCCGGCACCCATTCCTCCCTGCTCCCAGCACCCATTCCTCCCTGCTCCCAGCACCCATTCCTCCATGCTCCCAGCACCAATTCCTCCCTGCTCCCAGCACCCATTCTCCTTGCTCCCAGCACCCATTCTCCCTGCACCCATCTCCCTGCTCCCAGCACCCATTCTCCCTGCTCCCAGCACCCATTCTCCCTGCTCCCAGCACCCATTCTCCCTGCTCTCAGCACCCATTCCTCCATGCTCCCAGCACCAATTCTCCCTGCTCCCAGCACCAATTCTCCTTGCTCCCAGCACCCATTCTCCCTGCTCCCAGCACCAATTCCTCCCTGCTCCCAGCAGCCATTCTCCCTGCTCCCAGCACCCATTCCTCCCTGCTCCCAGCACCCATTCCTCCCTGCTCCCAGCACCCATTCTCCCTGCTCCCAGCACCCATTCCTCCTTGCTCCCAGCACCCATTCTCCCTGCTCGCATTCTCCCTGCTCCCAGCACCCATTCTCCCTGCTCCCAGCACCCATTCCTCCCTGCTCCCAGCACCCATTCTCCCAGCACCCATTCCTCCCTGCTCCCAGCACCCATTCTCCCTGCTCCCAGCACCAATTCTCCTTGCTCCCAGCACCCATTCTCCCTGCTCCCAGCACCAATTCCTCCCTGCTCCCAGCAGCCATTCTCCCTGCTCCCTGCACCCATTCTCCCTGCTCCCAGCACCCATCCTCCCTGCTCCCAGCACCCATTTTCCCTGCTCCCAGCACCCATTCGCCCTGCTCCCATTCTCCCTGCTCCCAGCACCCATTCTCCCTGCACCCATTCCTCCCTGCTCCCAGCACCCATTCTCCCTGCTCCCAGCACCCATTCTCCCTGCTCCCAGCACCCATTCCTCCCTGCTCCCAGCACCCATTCCTCCCTGCTCCCAGCACCCATTCTCCCATGGAAGTATCATGGGAAGAGAGAGGAAGAGCTCAGCTTCCCAACAAGCTGAGTGGTTTTCTGGAGCTCCATATGGATCACCCGTGGTGGACAGGAAACCCTGACCAGGGATCTGGGCTACCCAGCTCTGGAGCCCGAATCCAGGCAGCAGATGGTGAGCTAGGTCCCGGGCAGATTCCTGGAAGAAAGTTTAGGCGGGAAAACTTCCCCCAGCCTAGAGTGAATGTCACCGGGGCGGATCCCGATCCTCCAGGATGGAATAGTCAAGGGAGAGTGACCACTCCCCACTGTCCATAGAGGACAATGGTAGCTGTGCATGTGACCAAGGCATGCACAACCCATGGGTAAACATTGATTGGTTGTAAACCACAGGGCGGACTTGCCCTCTGTGGTATTGTGTATTGGAGTAGGATAAAAGGAGGGCAGCTGCCCCATGAAAAGTGTATAATACCATTTTCATTCTGCTGTAACATCTTGCTGTATTACTGAGTATTTCTGAAGACTGTATTTGGCAAATAAACATCATCTGCCTCAAGATGACCGCTTCATCTTGTGACCTGCAGGGCTAGGCAAAACCTAGCTACGTTGTCCGGCTGTGTTAGGTGCCGCGGTCCGCGGCGCCGCTCGGTCTGCTTTCGAGCGACGCTCACGGCCGCCGCCCCTCCCTCCCTGCCCGCCGGGTCCCTGGCAACGCTAGGACGCCGGGCGTCCTCAGCCGCTGGGTCCATAGCAACGGGGACGCCATTGGCGGACCGCGTTCCCCGTTGCCAGATAGGATTGATTAGTTGCTCGTGCAGCAGGGCAGCTGCACGGCAACTAGTAATTAGGGTCTGGGGGCTGGTCTTGCTGGCCCTCCTGTCATTGGCCAGCAGGGTCTTTTTATGGGAGCCAGCACACTGCAGCCTCGCCGGTGATAGCTTCCTGTATGCTGTTCCTGCCTTGCAACGTCTGTTCCTGGTCAGCTGTATCTGGTCGATCCTGCTCCCTGTGCTCCTGAGTTCTGGAGTTCTGAAGCCGGTCCTGGGAATCCTTCCTGTCCAAGTGAACCTGTTGCGGTCATCTGGGGGTTCTCGCTTGTTGGGGTTCTCTCCCGGTTTCGTGAGTAGAGGCTTCTGTCGCATGTTGCGGCCTAGGCCGCTTAGTCCTTGTTTTACTTTTGTATTGGTGGTTTTTGCGGAAGGTTTCCGCTTTTCACTGTCCTCCCCGGAACTCGGAGGTGCCGTGTGGGGGAGTGGACAGTGGTATCTTTTGTTGTTCTTTTCCTTTGGCGGCGTGCCGCACATATATTTAGTTTTAGGGTAGTTAGTAGCCCCTAGCTTCTGTTTGCTTTAGTTAGAGGTCCCCTTGTTATTATCCTGTCTCGGTTCACACCTTGTCTCACTCTAAGACCTGGGGGCATCGGAGTTGGGCAGACCTAATCCGCCCTTCAAACGCGGCTGCCGTGGGCCCAAGAAACCATAGTCACTCAGGCGTGAACTGACCACACGGGTAAAACAACGGAGGTAGGGTGCTAGGGGCTATTCCCGTACCATCCCTTATTTCAGCGTCATGTCCTGGTGCTCTGGACTCTCTACACAAACATCTCTCCAGTTCTGAGCATCAGGAACGTAACATTATCACCGGCCCAAAAACAAACACAAAAAAAAAAAGAATAATATTAAGAGTTATTTGTTTTTAGTGGGCCTTGAAATTCGGCCTCATGAATCCGGCAGTATTAGGACCGAATCCCAGCCAGCTTTTGGCCAACCAGATTCAGTAACTAACTCGGATGGTTCAGGATCTTACTCTTCGGGTGAGATCGCAGGAAGATCTTTGGCGAGCCTCCCCGAGTATGATTCCAGAACCAAAGATGCACCTTCCTGACCGTTTTTCAGGTAACCGAAAGGATTTTTTTAATTTCAAGGAAGCTTGTAAGCTTTATTTTCGTTTAAGGCCCCGATCCTCTGGTACTGAGTCTCAACGGGTCGGGATTGTGATGTCTTTACTACAAGGCGATCCGCAAACCTGGGCTTTTGGGCTAAAAGCCGATGATGTTGCCTTGCTATCTGTAGATGCCTTTTTTAAGTCTCTAGGCCTTTTTTTACGATGACCCTGATAGAGAAGCGTCGGCTGAGAGCCACTTGCGTGCACTTAAGCAAGGGAAAAATTCAGCAGAGGCGTATTGTACCGAGTTTCGCCGTTGGTCGAACGACTGTGGCTGGAATGACCCGGCCCTGCGCAGTCAGTTTCGCCTCGGTTTGTCTGAAGTTATTAAAGACAGTCTCCTGCAGTACCCCGCTCCAGAGACTTTAGACAAACTCATGGAGCTTGCTATTAAAATTGATCGTCGTCTCCGGGAGCGGAGGGCTGAAAGAGGAGCTAGTTTCAGGCCTAGTCCATGTGTGTATACTTTCCCTGAGGACGTCGAGGAGCCCATGCAAATGGGTCTCTCCCGGCTGTTCCCAGAGGAAAGAACCAGAAGGCTAAATTCTGGTCTTTGCTTGTATTGTGGTGGCAAGGGACATATCGCACGTAATTGCCCGAATAAGCAGGGAAACGCTCTGACCCAGTGAATTGTGAGGGGGTTCACTTGGGTCTGCAGTTGATCTCCTCTAATGATTCCTTATTAGTTCCTGTAAAAATTTCCTTTGGTAGCCTCAGTTCGTTGGTGTCGGCCTTCGTCGACAGTGGAGCTGCGGGAAATTTCATGGATCTTGGTTGGGCTCAGGCTTTGGGCGTTCCATAGATACCTTTGGATAAACGTATCACCATGCACGGCTTGGATGGTGGTCCGCTTTCTAATGGGCTAATCACTCACCGCACACCTCCAGTACAACTGACAGTGGGGGCCCTACATTCGGAGAAAATCAAATTTTACCTTACCCATTGTCCGGCTGTCCCCGTAGTTTTGGGTCACCCCTGGCTTGCCTTTCATAATCCCACCATAGATTGGCGGTCTGGGGAGATTTCCCAATGGGGTCCCTTTTGTGTTAAGGAATGTATTTCCCGTCCAGTCCGGGTTGCGGCAGTCACCCCAGAACTTATTCCTTTGGAATATCAGGACTTTGCCGACGTTTTCTCCAAGGGTAATGCGGATATTCTGCCTCCTCATCGGTCCTATGACTGCGCTATCGACTTAGTTCCCGGTGCCTCTTTGCCTAAGGGGAGACTATATGCCCTGTCTGGGCCGGAAACTACGGCAATGAATGATTATGTACAGGAGAGCCTAAAAAAAGGCTTCATTAGGCCCTCAAAATCTCCATTGAGTGCAGGGTTCTTTTTTGTTGAGAAAAAAGATGGGTCGCTCAGACCATGTATTGATTATCGGGCTGTGAATAAAATTTCTGTTAAAAACACCTACCCCTTGTCACTGATTTCAGTACTGTTTGATCAGCTCCGGACTGCCGTTATCTTTTCCAAGATCGATCTTAGAGGGGCTTACAATCTCATACGAATAAAATCTGGGGATGAGTGGAAGACGGCTTTCAGCACACAGTCGGGACATTATGAATACCTGGTGATGCCGTTTGGGCTGTCTAATGCTCCTGCAGTATTTCAAGATCTCATTAACGACGTCCTTCGCGACTTTCTAGGAAAGTTCGTAGTCGTTTATTTAGACGACATTTTGATTTACTCTGAGTCTTTTGAACAACATATTACCCATGTGCGACTGGTCCTTCAGAAGTTAAGGGAAAATCATTTATACGCCAAACTGGAGAAATGTGATTTCCACATCACAGAAGTGTCCTTCCTGGGGTATATTATTTCTCCTAAGGGGTTTTTCATGGAACCAAAAAAACTCCAGGCCATCCTAAATTGGGCACAACCCACGAACTTAAAAGCAATTCAGCACTTTTTAGGGTTTGCAAATTACTATAGGCGTTTTATTCATACCTTCTCAGATTTGGTTGCTCCTATTGTGGCATTGACTAAAAAAGGAGCTGATCCTTCCAATTGGTCGCCTGAAGCCAAGTCTGCCTTTCTGGCCTTAAAGCAGGCCTTTGTCTCAGCTCCAGTACTCAGACACCCTAACCCGGATCTCCCCTTTATTGTCGAGGTAGATGCCTCAGAGGTTGGAGTGGGGGCTATCCTTTCTCAGGAAGACCCGGAGTCTCAGGAATTACACCCATGTGCCTTCATGTCCAGAAAATTCTCCTCCGCAGAATCCAACTATGATGTTGGTAATCGAGAATTGTTGGCAGTTAAATGGGCTTTCGAGGAGTGGAGGCCCTGTCTGGAAGGAGCAAGGCATACCATTACGGTGTTTACTGACCACAAGAACCTGCAGTATATTGAGTCAGCTAAACGGCTTAATGCTCGACAGGCACGTTGGGTGCTGTTTTTTACTCGTTTCAGGTTTATTATCACCTTCAGGCCCGGTTCCAAGAATACAAAAGCCGATGCCCTGTCACGTTGTTTTCTTCCGGTTCACAATAACCACCCGGCTACTACCCCCATAGTCCCATCGTCTGTCATCCGGGCTGGCCTCACACAGGATTTATTTACACAGCTAGTCCAGCTTCAGCAGCAGGCTCCCAAAGTCACTCCTGCAGATCGTCTCTTCGTCCCTGAATTTCTGAGAGGCACTGTTCTAGCTGAGTTTCATGATAATAAGGTTTCTGGTCATCCGGGTATCACTAAGACCTTGGAGTTAATCTCTCGCTCAGTGTGGTGGCCTAATCTTTCTAAAGATGTAAGGGAATTTGTCCGTTCCCGTCAGGTTTGTGCTCAGTACAAGGTATCTCGATCGTTGCCGGTCGGGCAACTCATGCCTTTAGCCGTTCCTCTCAGGCCATGGTCATATATATCCATGGATTTCGTGGTGGACCTTCCTCTTTCAGCTGGATTTCGAGTCATTTGGGTGGTAGTAGACCGTTTTAGTAAGATGGCCCACTTCATTGCTCTCCCCCGATTACCCTCTGCTCAAGGGTTGGCAGTTTTGTTTCTCCGCCATGTGTTCAGGCTCCATGGTTTACCCAGGGATATTGTCTCTGATCGGGGACCGCAATTCATCGCCCGTTTCTGGAAACGTTTTTGTGCCTCATTAAATATGAAACTCTCTTTAACATCTGGGTACCATCCACAGTCTAACGGACAAACTGAACGTGTTAATCAGTCGTTAAAACAGTATTTACGGCTATATTCGGCCAAACTTCAGAATGATTGGTCTGAATTTCTTCCTTTGGCCGAGTTTGCCTATAATAACTCTTGTCATTCTTCCACCAAGGAGTCCCCATTCTTTTCGGTCTTGGGCTTTCATCCTAGAGCCAATTCTTTTTACCCTCATTTTCCAGTCTCCTCGTTGACCTTAACTTCCCGTCTCAGAATGATTTGGAAAAAGGTGCACTTTGCCCTTAAGAAGGCTGCCTTCCGAGAAAAAAAAATTTCTGATAGGTTCCGACGCCCATGCACTTTTAAGGTGGGAGATAGGTGTGGTTGTCAACCCGCAACATCAAGCTCCGACAACCCTCGGCTAGATTGGGACCCAAATTTATTGGACCGTTCCTTATCATTAAGAAGGTCAACCCAGTTGCTTTTCGGCTACGCTTGCCTAAATCACTCAAAATTGGCAATACTTTTCACTGTTCCCCTCTGAAGCAGTATTTTTCTTCCAGGAGATTCCCTCGGAAGACTTCCCAGGGTAGACCTCCGGTGGATGTTCAGGGGCAACAAGAGTTCTTGGTGGAGAAGGTTTTAGATTCCAAAGTTTCTCGGGGCCGGCTTTATTTTTTGGTTCACTGGAAAGGCTATGGCCCGGAAGAAAGGTCTTGGGTCCTGGATAACGATTTACATGCCCCTAAAGTTAAGAGATTATTCTTTCAGGAATTTCCTCAGAAACCCGGCTTTAGGGGTTCTTTAACCTCTCCTCAAGGGGGGGTACTGTTAGGTGCCGCGGTCCGCGGCGCCGCTCGGTCTGCTTCCGGGCGACGCTCACGGCTGCCGCACCTCCCTCCCTGCCCGCCCGGCGCCTAGCAACGGCAGGACGCCGTGCGTACTGTAGCCGCCGGGTCCCTGGCAACGCTAGGACGCCGGGCGTCCTCAGCCGCTGGGTCCTTAGCAACGGGGACGCCATTGGCGGACCGCGTTCCCCGTTGCCAGATAGGATTGATTAGTTGCTCGTGCAGCAGGGCAGCTGCACGGCAACTAGTAATTAGGGTCTGGGGGCTGGTCTTGCTGGCCCTCCTGTCATTGGCCAGCAGGGTCTTTTTATGGGAGCCAGCACACTGCAGCCTCGCCGGTGATAGCTTCCTGTATGCTGTTCCTGCCTTGCAACGTCTGTTCCTGGTCAGCTGTATCTGGTCGATCCTGCTCCCTGTGCTCCTGAGTCCTGGAGTTCTGAAGCCGGTCCTGGGAATCCTTCCTGTCCAAGTGAACCTGTTGCAGTCATCTGGGGGTTCTCGCTTGTTGGGGTTCTTTCCCGGTTTCGTGAGTAGCGGCTTCTGCCGCGTGTTGTGGCGTAGGCCGCTTAGTCCTTGTTTTACTTTTGTATTGGTGGTTTTTGCGGAGGTTTCCGCTTTTCACTGTCCTCCCCGGAACTCGGCGGTGCCGTGTGGGGGAGTGGACAGTGGTATCTTTTGTTGTTCTTTTCCTTTGGCAGCGTGCCGCACATATATTTAGTTTTAGGGTAGTTAGTAGCCCCTAGCTTCTGTTTGCTTTAGTTAGAGGTCCCCTTGTTATTATCCTGTCTCGGTTCACGCCTTGTCTCACTCTAAGACCTGGGGGCATCGGAGTTGGGCAGACCTAATCTGCCCTTCAAACGCGGCTGCCGTGGGCCCAAGAAACCATAGTCACTCAGGCGTGAACTGACCACACGGGTAAAACAACGGAGGTAGGGTGCTAGGGGATATACCCGTACCATCCCTTATTTCAGCGTCACGTCCTGGTGCTCTGAACTCTCTACACAAACATCTCTCCAGTTCTGAGCATCAGGAACGTAACAGGCTGTCCAGGGTTTACCCAGCGTCTCCAAGCTCCGCCTCCAGCCAGCTACCGGGTAGAGGCCTAGTAAAGCAACTGGTGGGGATTCGTCAACACCACACAGGTGTGGTAAGACAGTGTATCGTCGCATACAGAGCAGTACCATGGTTCGAGACGCCACGGCATTGTAGGAGTGTGATGGTGGCAGTGTAGTACCCGCCCACTGCACAGTGGGTGGAGTCAGTAACAGGCGGTTACTGACGGTAAGCGGGATCCCCTAATTGGCCAGGTCCTGTGTGACCTAAAACTCCATTCTGTGTACTGGGGACGGGACGCAAAAGCGGTGAGGGCTCTCGTATGGGACCGTCCAGTCACAATGGTCTTTCTTCACTATTTATTTATCTGGACCACTTGTAGTGGTCCAGGAAAATGTAAAAGGCAGTCTATTTAACACAATTGAAGTGTATTTCCACATGGAGTATCTTTCCAGTGGGAGCAGACGCTGTCTGTAGAATCTCATCCCCAAATACACCTGAAGAGGAACATGTAGTTAAGGGATGCTGTTACGTGACCAGGGCATGGAATCCTGGCGGTCAGCATACCACAATGCCGCCAGCCACAATACAGGGGCTAGTCCCACTTATGGGTGTCCACTACACCCACAGAGTGGGAATAGAACTTGTGGCAAGCGCAGGAATTCTGCTGCCGGGATCCCGGCGTCGGTATGCTGACCGCTGGTATTCCATGTGCCGGACACGTAACCTCAACCCATAACGAACTGGAAAAAATATTGTTTGCTGATTTTTAAATACAATTTTCATAAATCAAGCAGAAATGAAAGCTCTTTTAGAATGTGATCCCATCATGATCTCAAAATAAAACTTTTAGGATTTATTAACAACAGTATGATAAAAAAAATAAAAAAAAAATCCCAAATTTAAAGAAAGGGCGTTTTGAGAAAATAAACATTTTTTTTTTTTTTTTATGGAAACATGCTGCTGTGTTATAGATCATATGAAAGCCCATACAATGAGACCCTGCCCAACTCTCTAGCTCTATTAGGTGAGCTGCAAGTGCAATTCTAAAAAAACTTTAGTAGCTAAATTTTCATTAACAAATGGCAGCTTTAAAGGCTTATAACTTAAAAACCGTTGAACATATCATACTAAGATTTGGGGGTTTCTTTACACCCATAGCAGCATTTATAATACCAAATTTCAGCACAATCTGATATGGTCAGTCTGAAACCTGTGTTGATGTGATGTAGAATAACCCAAAATGTACTCCATGTTGTCAGCTTACATTCAGGGGCAGAGGCATCACTACGAGGGTGCAAGGGATGTGGGCCGCTCCCGGGTGTCATCTGCAGAGGGGTGACACCAAAATGTCAGCTCCTCTCAGCATGTCCCCCTCCACCCAAATATGACTACGGTGCAGGCGCAGGGAAGGGGGAGCGCTTACCCCCGGATCCCCATGGTGACTTCTCCTTTAAAGATTATGCTCTGGGCTGCCGCAGCATGCTATACCATGATCTCCTGTCTTGCTGGCTCTTCATAGATGCATTACTGGGAGGAGGCGGAGATATCCCAGCTCGCTCACAATGGCCATGCCTCCTCCCAGTAATGCATCTGTGAAGAGCCAGCAAGACAGGAGATCGTGGGTATAGCATGCTGCGGCAGCACAGAGCACACTTTTTAAATGAGAAGTCACCACGGAGACCCGGGGGGGGGTGAGCACTCCCCCGTATATATGTAATTTTTTCTGCACCCCCCCCCCCCCCTCCCCGTCCCCCAACCTCAAACCATTCTCACGCCCCTGGTACCTATGTAAGTTATGCTATTGTTTGGCAATGCAGATTCATTTTATTATCGGGAGAATATAACAATACACCACCAGATTTGTCAAGACACCTGAACCTACATGGTAATAGCTGAAAGGTGTGTTCTGTCACTGATTGGATTTGTGTGTCTGGTTATAGTTATGCTCAGGAGGAGTCTGTGGAAGTGACAGTGGAGTCAGGAGCAGTAGCCATGGCCAGAATCACCTGTACATAAAAATGTGAATCGGGGGGGAGGATTATTACAATTACAATAACGGTTACATACATGTAAACATACCCAGCAGCTATGTTGCACCTCATAATTATCATGGAGAAATGACTGACTAATACCCCTTTTCCACTGACATAAAAATCCTGGGGTTTTGCATGTGAACACACATCAACCTGGGATTTTTGTAAGTAGAAAAGGAAGTGACCTGGGCCTTAGGGGGAGATGTACTAAGCAGTGAAAAGAGTGGAGAAGTGAGCCTGTGGAGAAATTGCCCATGGCAACCAATCAGCTGCAACGTACAGTTGCATAGTATGCAAATTATAAATGTTACTTCAATGCTGATTGGTTCCCACGGGCATCCTCTCCACTGGCTCACTTCTTCATTCTTTTCACTGCTTAGTACATCTCCCCTTTAGTCCGAGGTCCCCAACCTTGATCCTTACCAGGGCCGGGCTGAGACCTGGGAATTTCCCAGGTTGTTAGTGGAGCAGGGGTATTACTGTGGTTATGATATGTCAAGTTTCTGTTTGAAAAAGAAAAGATAACAACAACAACAATGGACCTGATCAGAGGCACCGCAAGTCACACGCAAGGTCAATGTTTGTGTAGTCGTGTCAGAAGACTCTTGTGGTTCTTATCTGCTGTCAAATTCCATGTTTCTATAGAAACATTCAAATATATGAAGGGTTTGAACAAGGAACAGGAGGGAAACATTGGGGGTCATTCCGAGTTGATCGCAGCCAGCAACTTTTGGCTGCTGCTGCGATCAACTAGTCCACGCCTATGGGGGAGTGTATTTTAGCTTAGCAGGGCAATCTCTTGTGCAGTCCTGCTAAGCTAAAACAATTTCAAGTAAAACTAGACCAGCCCTGGACATACTTACCCTGTGCGACGATCTCTGTGATGCTGGGGATGTCTTTGACGTCGGGCATCCACCTTCCATTCTTTTCAAATTCACTCCCCGAAAACGGCTGGAAACGCTACGGTGCTGCCCAGGACCGCCTTCTTCCTGTCAATCTTCTTGCAGTCGGCTCTGCGACCGCTTTCTTCGTTCTTCTGGACGTAACCCAGCGACCCCCGTCGCCGGGCAACATCGCGCACGTGCAGTGCGTCCGCCGTGCATGCGCATTCCGGACCCGTTCGCACCGCAGCGACAAACCATTGCGTGCGAACGGGTCGGAATGACCCCCATTATTCAAAGGACACTGGAGGGAGGAAGGCTCAGGGGAAATTTGAGGAAAAATTACTTCACAAAAATGGTAGTGATAAAGTGGAATAGCCTCCTGTCAGAGGTGGTAGTGGCTTATTCAGCACAGCAATATAAACATGCTAGGGATAGACATTGGGATATCCTAACAAAGACCTACGGCTCAAATAGGGTTCAATAGATGCCGACCGGATTAGCCAGGCAAATCCGCATTACACCCCCTCGCGCTTCATAGGGTTGCAAGCATTTTTAGGCAAAAGAGGGGTGAATCGAGGCGGGCAAATCGGACTGCAGTTTCTGGTGTTTAAACACTGCGGCAACGGCTATAAGCCCACTTCACCCACAGTTGAATTCCCCCCTTTGTCTTCATAAGACACCTGTAATGCTACCCACATTTTGTGTGCTGTCTTTTTCCAGTAAATGATGGGATACATGTTCTGCTCTACAGCTAGGCCTATAGTTCCCATGGCTTTTTCCACGTCATCAGGGTTGGGGTTATCACCGGGATCACATGTGACGTTCCATAATTGTTGCTGCTTTAACTGCATTTTAATGGCAAATTTCCATATAGCTTAATTTTCTGAACACCTTAGATTGGCGGGTTGTAGTATGATACGTTGACATTTATTATGTTGATATGTTCAAGATGTAAATTTGATCATGTTAACAGTCATCATGTAGACACTGATGAAAAGTCAACATAATGGAATGTCAACATATCATTAGCACCCAGCAGTCACTTACCTACTTCTGATGGCTGCTGTGCTTCCAGTATGGCTTCTGGGCCCCAGGAGTCATGTGACCATCACTTCTGGTGCAGACCTTTGATTCTTCTTCTGTCATGTATTTTTCCTCTATGTGTAACCATTACCCTTCCTCTAGTGCCCAACCCTAACTTTCCCCCATAGCCTAACCCTTACCTCCCCCTAGTGCCTAACCATAACCTCTACCTCTCACAACCTAACCCTAACCCTCCAATTCCACAAACTAAGCCTAATGTTCTGACAATGTCTACATTTCACATAGTGACAAAATGAATGTCAACACTGTAAATGTCAAACTAATGACTACTGTCACAACGGGCTGGAGATGTTGTTCCGATGTGTGGGCGTTTGCTGGAGAAGTGGATGCCACAGTAGGGAGGAACAGAGGTGGATGAATGTAGTTCTTTATCATAGAACACGGAGGCTAACGAAGCCCAGGTATGCCTGGCGTGCAAGTCTGCCGATCCTAGATGATTGTAGACTTGAGGGTTAAAGAGTGCTTGTTTAGCAAACGAGGCTGAAGAACACTGGACAATGAAGGCTGAAGACTGAAGAATGAGTGCTTGGCAAACATGGCTGAAGAACACTGAAGATTGAAGAGTGAAGAATAAATGCTTGGAAAACAAGGCTGAGGAGCACTGAAGAATAAAAACTTGCGTACTTAAGAATGTTTACTTGGTAGACGAGGTTGAAGGACACTGAAGACTAAAGACCTGTGGATTGAAGAATGTATACTTGGTAGACGAGAATGAAGAATACTGAGGATTGAAGGCTGAAGAATGAATATCGGATAGTTGTGGCTGAAGGGCACTGCGGATGACCGAGAGGCCCCTCAATGGGCATGGGCACAGGGCACCCGGGTAGGCCACCTGGCCATGGAGCCGAGAAGCCACCGGCGAGGGGTTTTGGGAGGTTGCGAGAATGCTACAATGTGGAGCTAGAGATCCTAGGGGAACGGGTAACCATAGGGAATTTCCTGAGGGAGCTCAGAGCTGGAGCCACTGCACAGGGCAGCAACATAAAGCACTGGCAGCATGCAAGAATGGGCTGACCCCTTTTGTAAGAGGAAGCTGCCTCCCATTGGACTGTGCGTTCCACAGAGCACAGCTATTGGTCCAGGAAACCTGGGTCTCCAACATGGCGGCTCCCAGTGCTGCAGACAGATAGGAGCTAGTGATGAGCACCGGAAATTTTTCGGGTTTTGTGTTTTGATTTTGGGTTCGGTTCCGCGGCCGTGTTTTGGGTTCGAACGCGTTTTGGCAAAACCTCACCGAATTTTTTTTGTCGGATTCGGGTGTGTTTTGGATTCGGTTTTTTTTTTTCAAAAAACCCTAAAAAACAGCTTAAATCATAGAATTTGGGGGTCATTTTGATCCCAAAGTATTATTAACCTCAATAACCATTATTTCCACTCATTTTCAGTCTATTCTGAACACCTCACACCTCACAATATTATTTTTAGTCCTAAAATTTGCACCGAGGTCGCTGGATGACTAAGCTCAGCGACCCAAGTGGCCGACACAAACACCTGGCCCATCTAGGAGTGGCACTGCAGTGTCACGCAGGATGGCCCTCCAAAAAAACACTCCCCAAACAGCACATGACGCAAAGAAAAAAAGAGGCGCAATGAGGTAGCTGTGTGAGTAAGATAAGCGACCCTAGTGGCCGACACAAACACCTGGCCCATCTAGGAGTGGCACTGCAGTGTCACGCAGGATGGCCCTTCCAAAAAACACTCCCCAAACAGCACATGACGCAAAGAAAAAAAGAGGCGCAATTAGGTAGCTGTGTGAGTAAGATAAGCGACCCAAGTGGCCGACACAAACACCTGGCCCATCTAGGAGTGGCACTGCAGTGTCACGCACGATGGCCCTTCCAAAAAACACTCCCCAAACAGCACATGACGCAAAGAAGAAAAAAAAGAGGCGCAATGAGGTAGCTGTGTGACTAAGATAAGCGACCCAAGTGGCCGACACAAACACCTGGCCCATCTAGGAGTGGCACTGCAGTGTCACGCAGGATGGCCCTTCAAAAAACTAGTCCCCAAACAGCACATGACGCAAAGAAGAAAAAAAAGAGGCGCAATGAGGTAGCTGTGTGACTAAGCTAAGCGACCCTAGTGGCCGACACAAACACCTGGCCCATCTAGGAGTGGCACTGCAGTGTCACGAAGGATGGCCCTTCCAAAAAACACCCCCCAAACAGCACATGACGCAAAGAAAAATGAAAGAAAAAAGAGGTGCAAGATGGAATTGTCCTTGGGCCCTCCCACCCACCCTTATGTTGTATAAACAGGACATGCACACTTTAACCAAACCCATCATTTCAGTGACAGGGTCTGCCACACGACTGTGACTGAAATGACGGGTTGGTTTGGACCCCCACCAAAAAAGAAGCAATTAATCTCTCCTTGCACAAACTGGCTCTACAGAGGCAAGATGTCCACCTCATCATCATCCTCCGATATATCACCGTGTACATCCCCCTCCTCACAGATTATCAATTCGTCCCCACTGGAATCCACCATCTCAGCTCCCTGTGTACTTTGTGGAGGCAATTGCTGCTGGTGAATGTCTCCACGGAGGAATTGATTATAATTCATTTTAATGAACATCATCTTCTCCACATTTTCTGGATGTAACCTCGTACGCCGATTGCTGACAAGGTGAGCGGCGGCACTAAACACTCTTTCGGAGTACACACTTGTGGGAGGGCAACTTAGGTAGAATAAAGCCAGTTTGTGCAAGGGCCTCCAAATTGCCTCTTTTTCCTGCCAGTATAAGTACGGACTGTCTGACGTGCCTACTTGGATGCGGTCACTCATATAATCCTCCACCATTCTTTCAATGGGGAGAGAATCATATGCAGTGACAGTAGACGACATGTCCGTAATCGTTGTCAGGTCCTTCAGTCCGGACCAGATGTCAGCATCAGCAGTCGCTCCAGACTGCCCTGCATCACCGCCAGCGGGTGGGCTCGGAATTCTGAGCCTTTTCCTCGCACCCCCAGTTGCGGGAGAATGTGAAGGAGGAGATGTTGACAGGTCGCGTTCCGCTTGACTTGACAATTTTGTCACCAGCAGTTCTTTGAACCCCAGCAGACTTGTGTCTGCCGGAAAGAGAGATCCAAGGTAGGTTTTAAATCTAGGATCGAGCACGGTGGCCAAAATGTAGCGCTCTGATTTCAACAGATTGACCACCCGTGAATCCTTGTTAAGCGAATTAAGGGCTCCATCCACAAGTCCCACATGCCTAGCGGAATCGCTCTGTGTTAGCTCCTCCTTCAATGTCTCCAGCTTCTTCTGCAAAAGCCTGATGAGGGGAATGACCTGACTCAGGCTGGCAGTGTCTGAACTGACTTCACGTGTGGCAAGTTCAAAAGGTTGCAGAACCTTGCACAACGTTGAAATCATTCTCCACTGCGCTTGAGACAGGTGCATTCCACCTCCTATATCGTGGTCAATTGTATAGGCTTGAATGGCCTTTTGCTGCTCCTCCAACCTCTGAAGCATATAGAGGGTTGAATTCCACCTCGTTACCACTTCTTGCTTCAGATGATGGCAGGGCAGGTTCAGGCGTTTTTGGTGGTGCTCCAGTCTTCTGTACGTGGTGCCTGTACGCCGAAAGTGTCCTGCAATTCTTCTGGCCACCGACAGCATCTCTTGCACGCCCCTGTCGTTTTTTAAATAATTCTGCACCACCAAATTCAAGGTATGTGCAAAACATGGGACGTGCTGAAATTTGCCCAGATTTAATGCACACACAATATTGCTGGCGTTGTCCGATGCCACAAATCCACAGGAGAGTCCAATTGGGGTAAGCCATTCTGCGATGATCTTCCTCAGTTGCCGTAAGAGGTTGTCAGCTGTGTGCGTATTCTGGAAAGCGGTGATACAAAGCGTAGCCTGCCTAGGAAAGAGTTGGCGTTTGCGAGATGCTGCTACTGGTGCCGCCGCTGCTGTTCTTGCGGCGGGAGTCCATACATCTACCCAGTGGGCTGTCACAGTCATATAGTCCTGAGCCTGCCCTGCTCCACTTGTCCACATGTCCGTGGTTAAGTGGACATTGGGTACAACTGCATTTTTTAGGATACTGGTGAGTCTTTTTCTGAGGTCTGTGTACATTTTCGGTATCGCATGCCTAGAGAAATGGAACCTAGATGGTATTTGGTACCGGGGACACAGTACCTCCAACAAGTCTCTAGTTGGCTCTGCAGTAATGATGGATACCGGAACCACGTTTCTCACCGCCCAGGATGCCAAGGCCTCAGTTATCCGCTTTGCAGCAGGATGACTGCTGTGATATTTCATCTTCCTCGCAAAGGCCTGTTGGACAGTCAATTGCTTGGTGGAAGTAGTAAAAGTGGTCTTACGAGTACGACTTCCCCTCTGGGATGACCATCGACTCCCAGCAGCAACAACAGCAGCGCCAGCAGCAGTAGGCGTTACACGCAAGGATGCATCGGAGGAATCCCAGGCAGGAGAGGACTCGTCAGAATTGCCAGTAACATGGCCTGCAGGACTATTGGCATTCCTGGGGAAGGAGGAAATTGACACTGAGGGAGTTGGTGGGGTGGTTTGCGTGAGCTTGGTTACAAGAGGAAGGGATTTACTGGTCAGTGGACTGCTTCCGCTGTCGCCCAAAGTTTTTGAACTTGTCACTGACTTATGATGAATGCGCTGCAGGTGACGTATAAGGGAGGATGTTCCGAGGTGGTTAACGTCCTTACCCCTACTTATTACAGCTTGACAAAGGCAACACACGGCTTGACAAATGTTGTCCGCATTTCTGTTGAAATACTTCCACACCGAAGAGCTGATTTTTTTGGTATTTTCACCAGGCATGTCAATGGCCCTATTCCTCCCACGGACAACAGGTGTTTCCCCGGGTGCCTGACTTAAACAAACCACCTCACCATCAGAATCCTCCTGGTCAATTTCCTCCCCAGCGCCAGCAACACCCATATCCTCCTCATCCTGGTGTACTTCAACACTGACATCTTCAATCTGACTATCAGGAACTGGACTGCGGGTGCTCCTTCCAGCACTTGCAGGGGGCGTGCAAATGGTGGAAGGCGCATGCTCTTCACGTCCAGTGTTGGGAAGGTCAGGCATCGCAAACGACACAATTGGACTCTCCTTGTGGATTTGTGATTTCGAAGAACGCACAGTTCTTTGCTGTGCTTTTGCCAGCTTGAGTCTTTTCATTTTTCTAGCGAGAGGCTGAGTGCTTCCATCCTCCTGTGAAGCTGAACCACTAGCCATGAACATAGGCCAGGGCCTTAGCCGTTCCTTGCCACTCTGTGTGGTAAATGGCATATTGGCAAGTTTACGCTTCTCCTCCGACAATTTTATTTTAGATTTTTGAGTCCTTTTTTTACTGATATTTGGTGTTTTGGATTTTACATGCTCTGTACTATGACATTGGGCATCGGCCTTGGCAGACGACGTTGCTGGCATTTCATCGTCTCGGCCATGACTAGTGGCAGCAGCTTCAGCACGAGGTGGAAGTCGATCTTGATCTTTCCCTATTTTTGGAACCTCAACATTTTTGTTCTCCATATTTTAATAGGCACAACTAAAAGGCACCTCAGGTAATCAATGGAGATGGATGGATACTAGTATACTTATGGATGGACGAGCGACTGCCGACACAGAGGTAGCTACAGCCGTGGACTACCGTACTGCGTCTGCTGCTAATATAGACTGGATTATAATGATATAAAAAATATATATATATCACTACTGCAGCCGGACAGGTATATATTATGTAATGACGGACCTGCTGGACACTGTCAGCACTGCAGACTCCTAAAGTAAGCTACTAGTATCAAGAAGATAGAAAAAAAAAAACACCACAGGTAGGTGGTATACAATTATGGATGGACGAGCGACTGCCGACACAGAGGTAGCTACAGCCGTGGACTACCGTACTGCGTCTGCTGCTAATATAGACTAGATGATAATGATATAAAAAATATATATATATCACTACTGCAGCCGGACAGGTATATATTATATAATGACGGACCTGCTGGACACTGTCAGCACTGCAGACTCCTAAAGTAAGCTACTAGTATCAAGAAGATAGAAAGAAATAAAACACCACAGGTAGGTGGTATACAATTATGGATGGACGAGCGACTGCCGACACAGAGGTAGCTACAGCCGTGGACTACCGTACTGCGTCTGCTGCTAATATAGACTGGATGATAATGATATAAAAAATATATATATATCACCACTGCAGCCGTACAGGTATATATTATATAATGACGGACCTGCTGGACACTGTCAGCACTGCAGACTCCTAAAGTAAGCTACTAGTATCAAGAAGATAGAAAAGAAAAAAAACACCACAGGTAGGTGGTATACAATTATGGATGGACGAGCGACTGCCGACACAGAGGTAGCTACAGCCGTGGACTACCGTACTGCGTCTGCTGCTAATATAGACTGGATGATAATGATATAAAAAATATATATATCACTACTGCAGCCGGACAGGTATATATTATATAATGACGGACCTGCTGGACACTGTCAGCACTGCAGACTCCTAAAGTAAGCTACTAGTATCAAGAAGATAGGAAAAAAAAAAACACAACAGGTAGGTGGTATACAATTATGGATGGACGAGCGACTGCCGACACAGAGGTAGCTACAGCCGTGGACTACCGTACTGCGTCTGCTGCTAATATAGACTGGATGATAATGATATAAAAAAAATATATATATCACTACTGCAGCCGGACAGGTATATATTATATAATGACGGACCTGCTGGACACTGTCAGCAGCACTGCAGACTCCTAAAGTAAGCTACTAGTAGTATCAAGAAGATAGAAAAAAAAAAAAACACCACAGGTAGGTGGTATACAATTATGGATGGACGAGCGACTGCCGACACAGAGGTAGCTACAGCCGTGGACTACCGTACTGCGTCTGCTGCTAATATAGACTGGATGATAATGATATAAAAAATATATATATATCACTACTGCAGCCGGACAGGTATATATTATATAATGACGGACCTGCTGGACACTGTCAGCAGCACTGCAGACTCCTAAAGTAAGCTACTAGTAGTATCAAGAAGATAGAAAAAAAAAAACACCACAGGTAGGTGGTATACAATTATGGATGGACGAGCGACTGCCGACACAGAGGTAGCTACAGCCGTGGACTACCGTACTGCGTCTGCTGCTAATATAGACTGGATGATAATGATATAAAAAATATATATATATATCACTACTGCAGCCGGACAGGTATATATTATATAATTAATGACGGACCTGCTGGACACTGTCAGCAGAATGCGTTTATAGAATAAAAACACCACACGACGAGTGTTTAACTTTTTCAGGCAGACAATCACAATATACTGGTGGTCAGACAGTGGTCACTGGTCAGTCACACTGGCAGTGGCACTCTGGCAGCAAAAGTGTGCACTGTTAATGTACTCCTGCTATAACTGCTCCCCAGTCTCCCCCACAATTAAGCTGTGTGAGCACTGAGCACTCAGCACAGTCAGATATACATAGATGATGCAGCACACTGAGGCTGAGCACAGATATGGTATACTGTTACTGTGTCACTGTGTATCGTTTTTTTTTCAGGCAGAGAACGGATTATATTAAATAATAATATAATAAAACTGCACTGGTGGTCACTGGTCAGTCACTAGTAAACTCTGCACTCTCTGAGTACTCCTAAGCTCCAGTAAATCAAGTGTCTCACTCTCACTCTCTCTCTTCTAATCTAAATGGAGAGGACGCCAGCCACGTCCTCTCCCTATGAATCTCAATGCACATGTGAAAATGGCGGCGACGCGCGGCTCCTTATATAAAATCCGAGTCTCGCGATAGAATCCGAGCCTCGCGAGAATCCGACAGCGGGATGATGACGTTCGGGCGCGCTCGGGTTAGCCGAGCAAGGCGGGAAGATCCGAGTCTGCCTCGGATCCGTGTAAAAAGGCTGAAGTTCGGGGGGGTTCGGATTCCGAGGAACCGAACCCGCTCATCACTAATAGGAGCACGCCCTTTAACCCGCCAGGTCCCCCGTCTCCCGGTCACTGGAAGCCGCACCATCACCACCGCGTCTCTCCACAGCCAAGCTGCACCACCAGCCGCCGGATTGGGCAAACCCTGGACCCCGGCTCCGGAAGTAAGCCCCCGGCTCATGACAAATACATCCTAGTTTGGCGAATCCCGTACTTGCATTAGTAGCGTACATTTTCACCCATAGTATAAATAAGAATAAAGGACTTTTCTGCACTCACTTTATACCATGTTGCTGAGACAGCTGCATCCTTGGTATTACTATTCAGCACTTGCTGCCACTGGTGGCCTGGGTGCAGCATGGGCCCATAGTCTAATGTCAGAGCCTGCTGGTAAAGGTGGCAGTGATGTGTGAGTCCATATTGAATAGGTTTTCCAGTGATTGGTTTATTTACCACAGGGATGGGGAACCTTCGGTCCTCCAGCTGTTATTGAACTACACATCCCAGCATGCCCTGCAACAGTTTTAGCATGGCCAAATAGCAAAACTGTAGCAAATCATGCTGGTATGTGTAGTTCAACCACAGCTGGAGGGCCGAAGATTCCCTACCCCTGATTTACCAGGTAGAACATCATGACGAGACAACACAGAGTTAATGCAGCATAACACAGGTATCTGCAGTATGATGCAGATCCAGCCAAGAGCTGGTTAATAGGGGTAGAGTGTATTGTCCGGGCTTTACACAGGAATAATAGATGTAGCGGTGGCCGTGGAACTTGTAGTTCCATTAGCGGTGGTGACACAATGGAAAGTAGTGCCACGGCTGCATCTGTAAGTTCTGTGACGCGCAGAGACGCTGGTGACCACAGCCTACTCCTATGGAGGATGGAGACAGAAGAGGTAAGCCACGTATCCACAGATGGCTCATTGGCTTGGAGGTTGTGTATTTTCAGGGGAGGAAGACCTGTATCGGTTGAAACAGCTGTTGGGCTGTGCCTGTATGTACACTTGTCGCCTTGATATGGAATAAATCTTCTTCGTTTTCTCATCTAAACCGTGAGTGCTGGCTAGTTTTGCTTTTTCCAATGAGCTGGAAAAGCGAGTGCCTTTATATATATATATATATATATATATATATATATATAAATACCATGGTATATCTCACAGAATAAATTTAAGAAATACAGATTTAAATAAAATGAAACCGCCTATTCGCTGGATGAATAGAACTTAAAGTGCACTAGGTGTCCAGTGGTATTGGATATATTACCGCTTGGCCAGTTGTCCATTGGGAAACAGCAGTGGTAATCAGTTTTTATACAGTCTGTCAGATCCGCTGGTATGTCCCCTGAGTGAATGAATTTAGCCAGCTATAAATGTCTTATCTCACCGCTGAGCCCATAAGTGGTTTTAGTTGCCTCCAAATTAATCCTTGGTGTGCTGTAACCAGTGCTGCAGCTGGAAGCAGGTGCCGGCAATGGGAGACGTGACGAGCGGTGAGAGTGCTAGCAGGTCCGATGACCACTGGAGGCTGAAGTGAACCGAGCTCTGTAGGGCAGTGGTGTCTGACTATAGTTGTTATTACCTTACCCGTGGGTCTGGCACCAGTATATCATGCGTTAATGAAGTGTATATGCAGTGTCCACCGGGAATAGTGTAGTACACCCGTAACCTTCACGCGTATCGCTGCACAGGGCAGCTTTTTCAAAAGGCAGGGCAGGAATCAAAGAGAAAGCTGTGAGGGGGGATGTTTCCATGCAAATAAATGCCCCCTCCCCACCCTCCAGCATTAGTCTATGAACTTGTAGCTCCTATGTAATATCTGACACTAATATTCAGGCCCTCCACCAGGGGGGAGCTGCGGGCACAGCTGTCCCAAGCCTGACCTCTCTAACAGAGAGGAGAGGACCCGGTTCGCTCATGCCGCCGCCCAAACACCCGATGCCCGCCCTCTGCCGCCTTCTGTCCTGTCCGCCCGCAGGCTCTATTGAAAATGTCCCTCTTAAGTTGGCTGCCGCCTCAGAGGAGACAGTTGTTAAAGATACTAGAGGAGGCTCGGATACCTTTAATAACTGTATCATTTGAGGCGGTGACCATTTTGGGAAGGACATTGACATTGTCAATAGTTTTTTTACTTGTAACGGCGGAACAGTATGCTGCGGCGGCTGACAACAAGCAGAACCCCTGACTACAAGCAGAACCGATGACGAGAAGAACCCCTGACAAAGAGCAGGTACTGCATATTATGGTGACAAGGGCATTAATGTGGGGACATAATATGTTCTCAGGGCATCACTGTGTGGGGCTTAATATGGTGATAGGGGCATAACTCTGGGGGCATAGGATTTTAATTTTATTTTTTTAATATATACTGTGGCAGGAGAGGTACTTTGCCACCTGTAAGCTACACACAGGGTCCTGGGGGTGGAAGTGTGGATGGACCAGTTTCCCATCCATTTGACCCAGACCAGGTCTTATAGGCTTCTTAGCCCAAAAAGCTGCTTCATCAGCCAGCACCTGGCTGCTGGGTTTAAAGCAGAGTCTCTCCCATGAGTCAGGGCTCCTGAAGGCAGTTAGTGTCCAGGTGATAGGTCTGCTAGGGACAGTGGGATCCGGAAGACTGGGGCACTAGTGTCAGGATGCCGGGACCTGATCGGTTCCTTATTAAGTAAGAGGGAGTGAGGCAGGGCCTAACATCCCTGGTAGTTTATACTAAAGACAGTGATCTTTGTTTTATGTATATCTTTGTTTTTGAGCTACCTGAATAAAAGGTATTTGTTGTTTTTGCACAAGCCTGGAGTCGGCCGCTGGTGGAATTTTTGTAGCAGCACATTCTAGCAAGTCTCCTGTTACAAATGGCGCCTGAACAAGGACCCTTCTGCTAGTCGTGTCACACGTGGCAGAGGACCCAACAGCCGCATGGTAGCGGCACACATACCAGCGAACTCCAGACCAAGCTGAACTCGTGAGCATCAGTACCAGACCAAAGGTGTTGTGAGTAGTGGTTAAACCCAACCCCACAGGGTAAAAATAATGATATGTTTTGTTTAAACTGAATGTGTTTGATTTTGGTGCAAAGTTTTGCATTGGCAGCAAAGAGGTTAAACAGGGTGCGTGGCCTATTCTGTCTTATATGCTTTGCACCATTCATTGAGAGTAGCAGTGCTGATTTGCTCTAAGGGGTTGCAAGCAGCTGATAATTTATGACTGAATTTCTTTTCCAAGCTTATTTTTACCTGTGCCTGCAAAATCTGGTAATGGGAGTCTGGTGTCCTTGTTAATTAGCTCATTAAGACCAATCAAGCAAAGTTGAAACCTTTTATAAATGTGGTTCTATTTAGATAGAGAAATTTTGTGGCACTATGTGTCCCAGCAATCCCTCAGTTCTAGTTTTAAGAGCCTGCAGGGAGAAGTTGTTTATTTGCACTACCAGTGTAAGGTATTTTGGACCACTATGTACATCCTACATTTCAGTGCTTTGTTAAAAGCTTAATTTGTGCTAAAAAGAGAAAAAAAGGAATTTTTATTTTCCCTTTCACTTACAGTTTTCAAAGGTAACAGGGAGAATAAAGATTTTCAGATATACAGCATATTCTGAAGTGTCTCTTCAAATGGGTAACAAAAAGAGAATTCAGGCTAAAAAAACAAAAGGGGTGACAGCTCTATCACCTCAGGTCAGGAACTTATGTGACCCTATTAAAGCCCCACAGTTGGAAAGTGAAGTGGAGAGCTTATTGGGGAGTAATCCAGATCTTGGGGAAGATTTTAGCATGGAACCTTTTTTTTTGGTGTCACACCTTGGCAAGGGCTAAACCCAGATCGGAAAACTTTGTAGTACATAGCCAAGGACTATTAGAGGAAATCTCCTGTGACCAGACACGATATGGGAGTTTGGTGCTGGGCAATAAGGTTCTGTCGCAAGACTTGGTGGAGCTTCAGGAGGAGGTTTCTAAGCTAAAACCATTGGCTATGCCTAGTTTCAGTTCAGAGACAGGCGTAGCTACACCAGTTGCTGAAGACGTTATGCCGAAGGTTGGGTCACAGACATTATCAGCCGAAGTGGAGATGCCATATTCAGGGGAAATAATGCCAACTGTGGTGCAGGCTGAGGAAGAATGGTACCATACTGTATTGGAACCCAGCTATACTGGATTCCCTGTTCCAGCCAGAAGGAACAGGAAAGTTGAGCCAGAGCTGCCAGTGCCTAAGGCCCGGAAGGATCCCTGCAATGCCACTAGTAAGGCCATCTGCCTGGAAAGTGGAAATGTGAGCCCTTCCTCATAGGTAGAGCATTTGCAGGCACTAATGTCCATCCAGTTGGTATTGCCAATCCAGAGCATGGAGGAAGCTGCAGCCATTATTGCACAGCGCACAGAAAATCCATGTGAATTTTTCAAGCAGCAAGAGAGCTACATCAGATGGCAGTGTTTTGTTGTTATAACCTCTAGGATGACAGTGAGAAGTTCCTCCGAAGCAGCACCACCTCATTCTCCGGAAAAAGAATGTTGTAGTAGCTTGGGTGAAGAGTGGAACAAAGTTCCTGAGTTCAGTAGAACCTGTTCAAGATGGAGCATGGCAGCCACAGGGGCTCACAGAAGATGTGTTTATGGAGATACGAGATGAGGATGTGGGATGCCAGGCTGCTCCTCAGTTGACAGGGAGTGAGGAGGAAGCAGTAATGGAGCTGGGAGAGGTTTACTTGATGTCAAGTGATCATCCACCTCCAAAACAAGAATCCTCTAATCTGCTGGATCTGTGGCAGAATGATGAACCCCAGGAATCTACCTGGACAGATGGCAATTTGATGACTACTCAAGAGCCCATCCTAGAGCAGGAAGTCTTATCTCAGCTGGAGATTGCTTCTGTTGAGGTCTTGGAAACCCAGGATCTTGAAATCCAGTGCACATGTAAGACTTTCTCTGATGAATCACAGACAAAGACTGTACCTTTGGAGGTGTCTCGCCTACGTGAGCTAGTCATGGCTAAGCTAGTGGCAATACAGCAGTCTACTTCCGAAGTCATCCAGGAACCTGCTTCTGAAAGGGTTCCCCTCGTGTGTGAGGAGGATAAGGTACAAGATTTCGATCTTGGCGTTGTTGCACCCCGGCATGATCCACCACGAGAGGTTCAAGATCCAATTGCTGAACTGGGACATTTCATAAAGGACACACTACGTAAGGAGCAAAAACCTGTATCAGAGGAATCTGTGCAGAGTCCCATTTCTGAGGTTGCTCTACCCAGGGAGAGTTCTCTATATGAGACACGAGAGCTGGAAAATTTGAGGGGAGAGATCCAAAAGCTGGCCCTAAGTAACAGCCAGCTAAAAGAAACAGTGAAGGAGATTCCTAAACTACGGAGTCAAATAAGAGACCTGGACAAGAGACTCAAAATGGGTTATGTGCCAGTCATAGAACGGCAGGAGTCGGTGACTAGGGTCAAAGATGGGAGATTGGCGGACGAAGCAGTCACGTTAATGAAGGAAATGTTATCAAAGTTGGAAAGACTGAAGGAAGCACTAAAAGTTCAACAAATGAAAGGACTTTATGAGTCTCGGGACCAGTGCCTCACTCTGAGGGAAAGGGTGGAGGCAAAATTGGACCATGACCTCAGAACAATTTAAAGTCAGGGCAGAGACTAGGTGTTACCGGTGCCAAGAGCTTGGCCATAAAAGGTGGAATTGTCCATATAGGCCAAGACCAGTGAGGGCCGGGGTGACTACTAGGCCCAGAGTGAACTTAAAAACCTTCCCCAGTCCAGAGTTGGTTAATGTCAGGTGTCACAAACATCCAGAAAAGAATGAAGCAACTTCCTCAGTAGCCATTAAATCCGAGCCCGATAAGGGAAACATCTCTAAAGGTGGAAAGGTGAAGAGAAGGGGAAGTTTAGTGGGCAACAGGAAGTTGTCCATTGAAATGACCACTTTGGCCACTATGCCAAAGTGGAGGGAAAGGGAAGGTGGAACAGTGGAGCTGGTGCCACCAATCTTTAATGGAAATAGATTCCAAGGCTAGCTAAAAGGGCATCGGACGTGTACTTGGGAGAGGAACTTGGGACCCAGGTATATGGGCCCAGGTTATGTCCCAAAGATTTGTCAGCACAAAATAATTGGTGAAGGTGAAACCTTGCCAATGTCACATGCCGCTTTTCTGAGCCACAAAAAGCTGGGGGAAAGGGTATGTGGCAGTAGGGTACTTTGCCACCTGTAAGCTATACATAGGGTCCTGGGGGTGGATGGAAAGTGTGGATGGACCAGTTTCCATCCATTTGACCCAGACCAGGTCTTATAGGCTTCTTAGCCCAAGAAGCTGCTTCATCAGTCAGCACCTGGGTGCTGGGTTTAAAGCAGAGTCTCTCCCATGAGTCATGGCTACTGAAGGCAGTTAGTGTCCAGGTGATAGGTCTGCTAGGGACAGTGGGATCCGGGAGACTGGGGTACTAGTGTCAGGATGCCGGGACCTGATCGGTTTCTTATTAAGTAAGAGGGAGTGAGGCAGGGCCTAACCTCCCTGGTAGTTTATACTAAAGACAGTGATCTTTGTTTTACTGTATGTATGTCTTTGTTTTTGAGCTACCTGAATAAAAGGTATTTGTTGTATTTGCACAAGCCTGGAGTCGGTCGTTGATGGATTTTTGTAGCAGAGCAAGTCTCCTGTTACAATACTCATTTTAATTATATATATATATATATATATATATATGTAGAGGCAGGGGAGAAGAACAAGCGCCATATGGTGTAGTATTTTAGATAAGTTGGAGTATTATGTACACGTATATAAAATGTAAGTACCGGATGGATTCTTGAGATCAGGCCTGTCTGTCTCTCTCTATTCTTGGTGGCTGTTCCCCACCTATATGTTAGGAGACAAAGATCATCGCCATATAGTGTAGTAACCTCGTATTTCTCTTAGGGAACCCTCCCCTATATTTCATGCGTACCAAATGAAAAATTCAATTTAGCATATAAGATATACTTATATCCAGGTGGATCAAGTCGGTCCAGTATGATGTATTAGCTCAATCAATCGCCTGCTGCTGCCTTATATAGCAATATCAGAATTTTAATCAACAAATATAATATACAAAATTCAAATAAAGATAAATCAAATAAAAAATCTTAGCTGATTGATATAAGCAGTAGGTAGGTCAGTCTCAACGCGTTTCGCCTCCAGGGCTTCCTCAGGAGAATACATCATGTCACATAATACACATATTTATAGTTACTTTCGGTTTCGTATTGCTAATACTTCCGGTTCACGTCATTTCCGGAACCGGAAGTGCTCGATCGAACTTACATCGTAAAAATACGGGTGTGGGTGCAAGTTTAGCAGTAAAATACATTGGTGGGGCAGTGTTTCTAACAATGTATGCACAGTTTCGTTGTACTGGACATAGACGGAAACCTAGTCCGTGTAGTTTCGTGAAACCGGAAATGACGCGGCTCGTCCCAGCCGCTGCCGCGTCACTTCCGGTCCGATCCCCTCAGACTACATAGCCAGCACAACGCGTTTCGTCATTTAGACTTCATCCCTTGATGAAGTCTAAATGACGAAACGCGTTGGTCTACCTGGCAGTGACCTCATACCAAGTTAAGTTAAAATTGTTTTAAATTTTTAACATATATTTTAACTGGTATTTATAGCATTGTGTTTATTGTTTTTATCCCATTTTTTAAGAATTGTTGCTGCTTAAATTTTAGTAATTGCATATAACTATTGTCTGTTTTAGTGTTTAAATAAATATCTCCCTTTTTTAAATTCATTTTTGATCTGGTTACTCATTTTAGATACATTTTTTAGATCCACATTTACTGAACTATTTTAAGACACCGACGGTCGCTATATCCCCCACCCCCCTGTGTGTATTATTCGTTGTTTCAGGGAACTACCATCCCTGTGTTTTTGGGGGACAGCTTACGCCCTGTGCTAATCCCTAGGGAGTGTCGTTTACTTTAACTATACGTGGATCCTAGATCATTTGGTGTTGTACACAAGTGGCGCAATAATTTTCCCCCCTATTGTTGATATATATATATATATATATATATATATATACTGTGTGTGTATATGTATGTATGTATGTATGTATGTGTGTGTATATATATATATATTTATTGGGGGGGGCTGTCTATTTTATCAGTCCCGAGTCCCCTAATTTCTGATGGTAGCCCTGCCGATATTAACAGCTTGCTTAGGGGACTGTACATTAAAACACATCTGGCCTCTGTACTTGTAAATGAAGACACTGACATCTCAGTCTCCAGAAGGACCTATCCCCACAGTCTGCCTTGGTCCAGTAATGCCACCACAGCCCAACACTAGATTGCAGCCTCCCTCCCTAACTTATATTTGCTGAGAGAGAGCACCATGTGCTGTCTCAGTCCGGTGGCACTATGACCCAGACCGCCGTAGGCATGACCTCCAATCTTGTGCACTACGGCGCATGCGCAGCCATATCACACATCTTCAGGTCCGTGCACTAGAGATTAGTCTCCGGGAACACGGTGGGCGCCATGTTTCCGTAGACTTGTGCATGCCCAGAGCCTACGGCACCACAGAGAGGAGTCTGCATACAGGTCCCCTCCTCACTTAGGCCGCCACTACGTAAAGGGTAAGCGAATACGTTGTCCCCAGGGGCGGATCCAGAAGAAAATGATAGGGGGGGCACCATGGAAGGGGCAAGTACAATTGCGTGCGGCTTCGCTGCATGTGAGGTGGCGCTTCTTATACAATGCCCACAGTTGTAGCGCTCATTATGCAATGTCCACTGTACTGGTAGTGCCCCTTATATAGAGTGACCCCATAGTAGTGGTGCCCCTTATGCAATGCCCGTATTGCCCCCAGTAGTAATGTTGCCTGTAGTAATGCCCCCAGTCATTTAGCGCCCTAGTTGTTATGCCCCCAGTGGTAATGCCCCTGCAGTTATGACTCCAGTAGTTTACCACCGCCCCCTTTAGTTTAGACTCCCAGTGGTAATGCCCCCAGTAGTTTGCCCCATTGTAGTTTAGCCCCTGTAGTTATGCCCCCCAGCGGTGCAAGTATGCGGGTACGCTCGGGTACGGAGTACCCTTAAGAATTTTGCAGCAGGTACGCAGTACCCCCTGGCACACACTTTGCCATTACCACAATTATAATGTGCCACAAAGCAACAAGACCATGGTGCTTGGCAGCATGACGGCTCCTCCCACTTTGTCAGAGTTACTGGGAGTGCGACAGTGGTGGTTTTTCCTATATATTGTTATTAAATTGGGGGAATTACTATATATTTCTATTATACCGGAGGCATTACTATATATTTTTAGCCTTGCCTCCAGATTCCCCCCAAAAAGGGACTGTCATGTGGCCACGCCGCTAGTGTCATGTAGCCACTCCCACTAGCAGCATGTGACCACGCCCCCTCACAACACATGGTCACGCCCATTTTTGTCACTCCGTACCACTAAGAAAATATTTCTACTTGCACCATTGTGCCCCCCTTGTAGTTTAGCCCCCAGTAGTTTGGCCCCTGTAGTTATCTCCCAGTAGTTTGGCCCCCATGTAGTTTAGCCCCCAAGTAGTAATGCCCCTGTAGTTACACCGCCAGTAGTAATGCCCTCCTGTAGTATGCCCCCAGTAGTTAGCCCCTTTGTAGTTGGCCCCCAGTAATAATCTCCCCCAGTAGTTTGCCCCCAATAGATGCCCCCCAGTAATAATGTCCCCCAGTAGTTTGCCCCCAGTAGATGCCCCCCAGTAATAATGTCCCCCAGTAGTTTGCCCCCAGTAGTAATGCCCCCTATTAGTTTGCCCCCAATAAATGACCCCCCCAGTAGTAATGCCCCCAGTAGATGCCCCCCAGTAATAATGCCCCCAGTTGATGGCCCCCAGTAAAAATGTCCCCCAGTAGCTATGCCCCCAATAGATGCCCCCCAGTAATAATGCCCTCCCAGTAGTAATGCCCCTTGTTGATGCCCCCCAGTAGTAATGTCTCCCCGTAGTTTGCCCCCAGTAGATGCCCCCGCTGCACTAAGGAAGAAAAAACCATCATACTTACCGAGCCCCGTTCCCACTTCCAGACCACTGCAGTCCTCCTCTCTGGGCGTCCGCTCCTCAGTCAGCACTATGAGAGAGACGTCATGACTGACGTCTCTCCCATAGCGCACACCGCACAGTGACAGCGCCGGAAGCCGGAGCTCAGTACTGAGCTCCTGCCTCCGGCTGCCGCTGTGCAGGGAGACGGACGTCCGCTGGTAACACAATCTCAGCGGGCGCCCGTCATCTCCCTGTGCGGCGCCGGGAGGGGACGGAGGCCACAAATGACAAGGCGGGCACAGGTCCGAGTGCCCCCCCCCCCCCCCCCCCCCCCGGATCCGCCACTGGTTGTCCCTTTGCAAAGTCAGCGTCCAGAGCTACAACACCGTTGGAACTAGTGCACACGGATGTGTGTGGAGTGTGGACCAATGGAGGGGGAGCCAATGAGTGATAACAGCTACTGCATGACGCTCATAGATAATGCTACATGGATGACGCATGCAGTGGTGGATTTAGGGGGGGGGCACCAAGGTACGTGCCCCTCCTGTCATTTTTAGTAGATTTTTGCATTTTATTTTTTTTAGTGCGCGCGGCGGGCGTGACGCGCACATCCGACATGATGAGGCTGCTTTAGCTACTGCTGGTCCAGGATTGGCTCCCTTGAGAAACGTGACATGCAGTCAGTCAGTCCATGTCACGTTTCTGTGCAGAGGAGCCGAGCAGGAGGAGGTCCCAGCTTCAGCCCGCCGCCACTGAGGGACAACACCGTCCGTGACCCAACCAGTCACACAGCGCTGCGCACCGGCACTGCACAGCACAAGTGTGACCAGCAGACAGCAGCCCACACGTGGTACAGCTTGTAAGCGCTGTGCACGGCAGCCGCAGTATGTGCCTACTCTTTGTGACATCCCTCCTCCCCCAGTGGAGGATCCAGTGAACTGCGGCAGCAATACCCGATGCCTCCCCAGCAGCCGGCCGTGATCACCCCCTCCCTCTTCCCCCACTTGGTGAACCGCGGTGCGGTCAGCAATGCCCGATCCCTCCCCAGCAGCTGGCCCTGATCACCCCCTCCCTCTTCCCCCACTTGGTGAACCGCGGCGCGGTCAGCAATGACCGATCCAACCACCCACCCTTTTCAGTTGAGCCTGACAAGGGATGCGGCTGCTATGGGGCCTGGACTTTTTACAGGTCCCGCCGCTCCCCTGCACACAGACACCTGTATTGTCTTCCAACGCTGGTCCTTTAGCCGCACCAGCTCTCCCCAGAGCTCAGCTCCATGCTGCAGAGTGCACGCTGCACGGAATCTCGGATTTCCACCCCTGTGCCTGCCCTGCCACCTGCTCAGGACCTAGGTGAGTGCCCTGCCATAATGTGTAAAAAGGGGGACGCTGCCTGCCATAATGTGTAAAAAGGGGACGCTGTCTGCCATAATGTGTAAAAAGGGGACTCTGTCTGCCGCAATGTGTAAAAAGGGTGACGCTGTCTGCCGTAATGTGCAAAAAGGGGACTCTGTCTGCCGTAATGTGTAAAAAGGGGACGCTGTCTGCCGTAATGTGTAAAAAGATGACGCTGTCTGCCGTAATGTGTAAAAAGGGGGATGCTGTCTGCCGTAATGTGTAATAAGGGGGACGCTGTCTGCCGTAATGTGTAAAAAGGGGATGCTGCCTGCCGTAATGTGTAAAAAGGAGGACGCTGTCTGCCGTAATGTGTAATGAGGGGGATGCTGTCTGCCACAATGTGTAAAAAGGGGACGCTGTCTGCCGTAATGTGTAAAAGGGGGCTCTACCTGGCGTAGTGGCGCTACTGTGCGGTGTAATTTGAATAATGGAGACCACTGTGCACCGTAGTATGAATTGGTATTATTTTGTGGCCACACCCCTTCCCCATGAAGCCATGCCCCTATATATTTTTTGCACGCCTACGGCGCGCACTGCCCTCGCCTTGCATGGGGAGGGGGAGGCGCCAATGCCGTTTCTTTCACATAGCGCCAAAATGCCTAGTTACAGCACTGGAAGGTACCTATCAGGAGCAGTGGGTACTCGACTGGACTGTACTCCTGGGCACCTGGCTACACAGCAGAAGTGGGTCTGATGTCAGAGGGCTTCCAGTTCAGGTGGAAATGCTTAATTCAATGTGTGTGTGTGTGTGTGTGTGTGTGTATGTATGTATGTATGTATGTATGTATGTATGTATGTAACTGTATTAATGTGTGTATATATAGCCAGTTGGTGCTTCCCTCCCCTCTGTAGAATAACATCCCCCCCCCACTATTGGCCTTCCATATGGAGGAGACCCCCCTCACTGCTGCCCTACCCTTCATATCCCCCTTCCCTCCTCCCACTGCTGCCCTCCCATATGGAGGAGACCCCCCTCACTGCTGCCCTACCCTCCATATCCCCCTTCCCTCCTCCCACTGCTGCCCTCCCATATGGAGGAGACCCCTCTCACTGCTGCCCTACCCTTCATATCCCCCTTCCCTCCTCCCACTGCTGCCCTCCCATATGGAGGAGACCCCCTCACTGCTGCCCTACCCTCCATATCCCCCTTCCCTCCTCCCACTGCTGCCCTCCCATATGGAGGAGACCCCCCTCACTGCTGCCCTACCCTCCATATCCCCCCTTCCCTCCTCCCACTGCTGCCCTCCCATATGGAGGAGACCCCCCTCACTGCTGCTCTACCCTCCATATCCCCCTTCCCTCCTCCCACTGCTGCCCTCCCATATGGAGGAGACCCCCCTCACTGCTGCCCTACCCTCCATATCCCCCTTCCCTCCTCCCACTGCTGCCCTCCCATATGGAGGAGACCCCCTCACTGCTACCCTACCCTCCATATCCTCCCTTCCCTCCTCCCACTGCTGCCCTCCCATATGGAGGAGACCCCCCTCACTGCTGCCCTACCCTCCATATCCCCCTTCCCTCCTCCCACTGCTGCCCTCCCATATGGAGGAGACCCCCCTCACTGCTGCCCTACCCTCCATATCCCCCTTCCCTCCTCCCACTGCTGCCCTCCCATATGGAGGAGACCCCCCTCACTGCTGCCCTACCCTCCATATCCCCCTTCCCTCCTCCCACTGCTGCCCTCCCATATGGAGGAGACCTCCCTCACTGCTGCCCTACCCTCCATATCCCCCCTTCCCTCCTCCTACTGCTGCCCTCCCATATGGAGGAGACCCCCTCACTGCTGCCCTACCCTCCATATCCCCCTTCCCTCCTCCCACTGCTGCCCTCCCATATGGAGGAGACCTCCCTCACTGCTGCCCTACCCTCCATATCCCCCTTCCCTCCTCCCACTGCTGCCCTCCCATATGGAGGAGACCCCCTCACTGCTGCCCTACCCTCCATATCCCCCCTTCCCTCCTCCCACTGCTGCCCTCCCATATGGAGGAGACCCCCCTCACTGCTGCCCTACCCTCCATATCCCCCTTCCCTCCTCCCACTGCTGCCCTCCCATATGGAGGAGACCTCCCTCACTGCTGCCCTACCCTCCATATCCCCCTTCCCTCCTCCCACTGCTGCCCTCCCATATGGAGGAGACCCCCCTCACTGCTGCCCTACCCTCCATATCCCCCTTCCCTCCTCCCACTGCTGCCCTCCCATATGGAGGAGACCCCCTCACTGCTGCCCTACCCTCCATATCCCCCTTCCCTCCTCCCACTGCTGCCCTCCCATATGGAGGAGACCCCCCTCACTGCTGCCCTACCCTCCATATCCCCCCTTCCCTCCTCCCACTGCTGCCCTCCCATATGGAGGAGACCCCCCTCACTGCTGCTCTACCCTCCATATCCCCCCTTCCCTCCTCCTACTGCTGCCCTCCCATATGGAGGAGACCCCCTCACTGCTGCCCTACCCTCCATATCCCCCTTCCCTCCTCCCACTGCTGCCCTCCCATATGGAGGAGACCCCCCTCACTGCTGCCCTACCCTCCATATCCCCCCTTCCCTCCTCCCACTGCTGCCCTCCCATATGGAGGAGACCCCCTCACTGCTGCCCTACCCTCCATATCCCCCCTTCCCTCCTCCCACTGCTGCCCTCCCATATGGAGGAGACCCCCTCACTGCTGCCCTCCCCTCCATATCCCCCTTCCCTCCTCCCACTGCTGCCCTCCCATATGGAGGAGACCCCCCTCACTGCTGCCCTACCCTCCATATCCCCCCTTCCCTCCTCCCACTGCTGCCCTCCCATATGGAGGAGACCCCCCTCACTGCTGCCCTACCCTCCATATCCCCCCTTCCCTCCTCCTACTGCTGCCCTCCCATATGGAGGAGAACCCCTCACTGCTGCCCTACCCTCCATATCCCCCTTCCCTCCTCCCACTGCTGCCCTCCCATATGGAGGAGACCCCCCTCACTGCTGCCCTACCCTCCATATCCCCCCTTCCCTCCTCCCACTGCTGCCCTCCCATATGGAGGAGACCCCCCTCACTGCTGCTCTACCCTCCATATCCCCCCTTCCCTCCTCCTACTGCTGCCCTCCCATATGGAGGAGACCCCCCTCACTGCTGCCCTACCCTCCATATCCCCCCTTCCCTCCTCCTACTGCCCTTGCTGTAAGGCCACGCGCACCTTCATGGGACCGCACGCCGAAGGCGTGTACAAGGTGCCCCCCCTGTCATTTTTTCCTGGATCCGCCCCTGGACGCATGCACGGAATACTTCCTGAGGGGTCTCTGTACTAAGCCTTGAAGAGAGTTAAAGTGGACGGAGGTAATTTGCATTTGAAAAACGACAGGATCTGATTGGCTGGTACTTTATCTCTGTCCACTTTATCTCTCGCCAAGGCTTTGTAAATAGACCCCAAAAACTGAAGTAGGCTGTAAAGTAGCAGAATACACGAGTCTAGAGGAAATTCAGACATGCCATAAAAATAAAAGCGTTAAGGTCCGATAAAGGTGGAAAAGTTGAAAACAGAGATCTTGCTGATTTTCTAAAAAATAATGGCTAACAACACCAATAAACAGTGGCCTACATACCTCAGCATGTGAGAGGGAAAATGGAACAAATGGTGAGAAAGCACAATCTATCTCAAGTGATGCAGGTCTGGATAAACAATTCTGGGCGCAAGCCGTCCACACTTCAGTATACCCCAAGAATTGAGCACATACAGTACAGTGGCAATCAAAAATAAAAGACCACTGTGAGCCAGAGGGTACTTTGCCACGTTCTGATGCTCAGAACTGGACTCATTTCCTAGGACAAGGGCCAGGTAGGGTTAAGAATCCTGCTCCTTGCTACAGCAAAGGTAATACACACAACTGCACCACGTGGGTGTGACTACCGAGTTGTGTGAAGGTATAAAGGATTGTGGGAACCAGTGGGCGGGGCTTCCGACGCCAGGTAGTGGCCGGATGACGGAGAGGACTGGTGTGGGCTTAGTTAGTGGTCAGGGAAGCCGTATTTGCTGAACAAGGGAAGAGTCGTTCTTTGTGAAGCAAACCTTTTACAGTATATTGATGTAAGGACTCCTCTTATTATTGGCTGCTAGGGATATTACACTGTAGTAACCATAGAGCACAATAGTACACACCATCATGCACCTGCCAAAGCTGCCATTCCAGGCCTGGCAAAGCGGGGGGAACGGCCGTGATGACGCAATCAGCGTGAATAGTGTCATCAAGCCACCCGGAAAACCCACCCCAATATCCCATCCCACCACAAAGGTGCTGAGTTGTACTGAGAGCTGGCGGCTACAGTGGCCAGTGGAGTACACTGAACTCAATGTCATGTATGTGGAGCCGGCTAGAGAAGACGTGTGCAGTGGGACATGGCACACTGCACTGCTGGAAGACGATAGCACAGACTGTGCTACTTTACATCTGGCCTTGGTATTCAGCTGTCTCGTGTTTGTGTGAGATTGCCGATGTTTGTTGAAAGTGTGAAAATCCATTTCATAATCTCGGCAAAGGCTGATAAGAGACACTGACGGCAACTAATTGGATTTGTCTTCTTTATTTATACAGCTGTCAATCGCAAATTCAACCTGAAATTATTTCTTAAAGTAAACTATTTATGCTCTGTACATTCCAAACAGATACATTATTTATTAATATGTTTTTCAACAAAGCACGCAACATTCTGGTTCGAGGAGAGTGTCAAACGCTAATCAGGACTTTTTTCCTGACTCCAGGGCTGCAGATGTCTTGATAATGGGTATACAGTATGTAACAACATGGAGGTGACTCTCTTGGTAGATAGGGCAAAAAATAGGAAATAGGGCTTTCACACCTGCATTGTCCTCTGTCACTAGAGTGATAACTGCAGGACCAGAGAAGCAGGACACAGTGTTGGATTAGCACGCCATAAATCCTAGCCCGCAGGCATAATGGGTGCAGAATGGAGGGGTTCCAATCATCAATATAGAATCAGCTGTGTCATTGTCGAAGAACAGTGTCTAACGGACACCTCTGGTCACCAGGAGTCGCCACAGGGTGATAAGGTCTTTGCTGCCAGGAACCAGCCGTTTGCCCCCTGATGTGGCTAGCTCCAGGGTAGCTAGCAATGTGGTGTGGTACCGAATAGGATTACTAGATAATGGACAGGTGACAGAGGCAGAGAACTCACTGTACCCACCGGTTTCAATGGGGTCTGCTAAAATGTCAGTCTTACCAAGCTTCTTGATCTTGGTCCCAGATTCTAACACCATCTTCAGATAGTGTCAACCTTTGTGGCCAATGGAGTGCACATCATAGCATTTTCTGAGAGAGGGATCCATAAGATTCCTCCCTGGTACTCTCCTCTAGCACGTGTGCAGTCTGATGACTGCCCATGTGCAGAAACACGTTTGGTCCTTATAAAGAGACGTTCTCACAAAGAAGCAGCATGGTCACACAATAGAACCCCCAATTTAGATGACATCACACAGTAGCACAATCTTATTCACATTACATCGCATGGAGTGCCCCTGATTTATATTACACCACATAGTAATGCCCCTTATCCAGGTAACATTACTCAGTAGTGCCCTTTATTCAAGTTGCACTACGCAGTGGTACCCATTATTTACGTTATGACACACAATAGTGCCCCTTACATACAATGCTTACAGTAGTGCCCCTTATATACAATTCCCACATTAGCAGCTCCCCTTACACATAATGCCCACAGTTGTAGTGCCCTTACACATAATGCCCACAGTTGTAGTGCCCTTACACATAATGCCCACAGTTGTAGTGCTCCTTACACATAATGCCCACAGAAGTGCCACTTATACATAAAATGCCCACAGAAGTGCCACTTATACATAAAATGCCCACAGTAGAAGTGCCGATTATATACAGAATGCCCACAGTAGTAGTGCCCCTTACACATAATGCCCACAGTAGTGCCCCTTATACACATCTTTCCCTGTGTCACTTCAGCAGCTCACTGCCTGGGTCCCTCCAGCAACTCCTTGTCCGTATCCCTCCAGAAGTATCCCTCCAGCCCACTCTTATTTTGTCTTCAAGATGCACAGAGCCTGATCCTCCTTATGGCTCTTCTTCACTTCAGCAGCAGTGACAGCATGACATCATATATGCCGTGCCGGAAAAGGAGTCACTGGGGCCTGGGGAGGGGATGAATGCTGTCCAACAGACACAGCGTGTGAGTACCAGAAGGGGGGGCTGAAGATGGAGGAGGACTGTGGAGCCGCCAGGACCTGAGGAAGGGGGAGGTGGCTGCAGCTCATCATTATCACTAGCACCTCCTGCATCATCGATTGACATAGGGGATGGGGCAGGTTTTTCTGTTGGAATTACTGTGCATGGCAATGGAGAAGTTGCAACTAGTTCCCCCTATCATTAGGTGGTGGAACTCTCGTTCCACCTCGTTAACCCCTGCTGATAATAAATATTCTCCTAAGAATGACTCAGGCAACGCACAGACCTCACTTGAGTCTGTGGAAGATGTGGAAAGTGTGATAGACCTTGAATTGTTTTGCAGAGAATAGTGGGGTAGAATTGAAAATACATGGGGGGAAATGTAATAGGGTGTGAGAATCAAAAAGTGAGAGATTTTGGTAAAATTCTCCTGTTTTTTTAAAGTGGCAATCATTTACATGGAGAAACCAGATTGATTTTGGGGGTCATTCCGAGTTGTTCGCTCGCTAGCTGCTTTTAGCAGCATTGCACACGCTAGGCCGCCGCCCTCTGGGAGTGTATCTTAGCTTAGCAGAATTGCAAACGAAAGATTAGCAGAATTGCGAATAGAAAATTCTTAGCAGTTTCTGAGTAGCACGAGACTTACTCACAGATTGCGATCAGCTCAGGCCGTTTCGTTCCCTGTTTGACGTCACACACACGCCCTGCGTTCGGCCAGCCACTCCCCCGTTTCTCCAGACACTCCCGCGTTTTTCCCTGACACGCCTGCGTTTTTCCACACACTCCCAGAAAATGGCCAGTTTCCGCCCAGAAACACCCACTTCCTGTCAATCACACTCCGATCACTTTAACGATGAAAAGTCTTCGTTCGGACGTGAGTAAATCTACTAAGTTTTGAGCAAAAATACTTAGCGCATGCGCACTGCGTACCATGCGCATGCGCATTTTCGCCTTAATCGATCCGTTGCGAAAATCGTCAACGAGCGAACAACTCTGAATGACCCCCTTTGCCATGTAAAATGATTGCCACTTTAAAAAAGCAGGAGAATTCTCTCACCCTATTACATTTCCCCGCAGGTATACAACATTGATAGAGACTTATTCCAAAACTAGGTGCTTCATCGCGCCCTACGGGCGCTCTTCACACCGTCGCAAGGGGCTACGCCCCCTTAACCCTTGCATGCCTTTCTGGGGTTTAATATTTGTATTATATGGAGTATTACCTGCATTCCTTTGTTAGTGGTTAAATATTGCACAATGAAAGGGCGTGCGATGGTGAAGGAGGCGCAGCCCCTTGCGACGGCGTGAACAGCACCTGCAGGGCACGATGTACAGAATGTAGCGGGTGCGGGGGGGACTGCGGATGGTGTCTGTAGATGCTGCGGGTGGAGGGGAGGCAGAAGTGGGGGTGGGGCCCGGATGGGGAAGGTTCGGGAGGTGCTGCGCGTGGGGGAGGGGCAGAGGAGTGGGGGATGCAGATGGGGGAGGGGTCCGGAGGCACTGCAGGTGGGGGAGGGGCAGGGGTGCCACGGGTGGGAGAGGGGCAGGTGTGGGGATGTTGTGGATGGGTGAAGGGTTCCGGAGGTGCTGTGGGATGGGTGTGTCGGGGGTTGGGTAGGGGACCGCAGGCACCATGGGTAGGGTAGGGGCAGGTACGGGTGTTGCGGCGGATGGGAAAGGAGGTCCGGAGGTGCTGCAGGTGGTGGAGGGGCAGGTGCGGGGGTGCCATTGGTGGGGGAGGGGTGGGGGAGGGGGGGACCGCTGATGGAGGAGGGTGTCTGCAGATGCTGCGGGTGGAGGGGGGCAGGTGTGGGGGGAGACGTATAAGGGGGGTGAATGGTGGAAGGGGCCTGGAGGTGCTGTGGGTGGTGAAGGGGTGGAGGAGTGGGAGCCACGGGTGGTGTAGGGGGTCTGGAGGCACAGCATGTGGGGGAGGGGTGGAGTGCTGCATGTGGTGGAGGGGAAGGTGCGGAGGTGTAGTGCATTGGGGAGAGGTCTGGAGGCGCTGCGGGTACTGTACATGCCATAAAAGGTAGTTGGAGGGTATGCAGTAACAGGGCCAGGACAGGGGTGACAGGGTCAGTACAGGGTTGACGGGGCCAGGACAGGGGTGACGGTGCCAGGACAGGGGTGACGGGGCCAGGACAGGGGTGACGGGGCCAGGACAGGGGTGACAGGGCCAGGACAGAAATGATAGGGACAGGATAGGGGTGACAGGGCCAGGGTAGGGGCGGCAGGACCAGGACAGGGGTGACGGGGCCAGTATAGGGTTGACAGGGCAAGCACAGGGGTGACAGGGCTAGGATAGGGGTGACAGGGCCAGCATAAGGGTGACAGGGCCAGGATAAGGGTGAAAGGGCCAGGATAAGGGTGAAAGGGCCAGAATAAGGGTGGTAGGGCAAGGCCAGGGGTGACAGGGACATGACAGAACACAGGGCACGGGAGAGATTGGTATTAGGGACAAAACAGTGGTGACAGACAGATGTGTCTTACCGGAGTCACTGCTGCTGGCTGCTGCTGTTCCATTCCAACCTGTTGGGATCTGCTGCTGCTGGAGACTTGGCATGGCTGACTCTCTCAGGCTGGAGTCCTGCTTTCTCTGCCAGTCCGCATCCCTCCCCCCCTCCTCAGTCACACACCGCAGACCTCGCGCAGCTGCCGGGCACTGTAGTAAGGTGAGACTGGAAATGACTGGTTAGCCCCCAGGAGATGCTGCGGCTGGAGGGAGGAGGGGGTCATAGCATGCACGTGGCGCGGACCTCACGGCTTCCGGGCACTGTGGTAAGGGGAGACTGGGAGTGACTGGTTAGCTCCCAGGAGTCGCTGCAGCTGGAGGGAGGAGTGGGTCAGAGCCTGCAAGCAGCTCGGATTTCTGCAGCGCTACCCGCCAGCTAAAGTGTGTGAATGAGCTGGGCGTACTCCACTGCGGGTGGCAGCGCTGCAGCTAGCGGTGGGGTTGCCGGGGCTGGAGATAACAGAGGCAGTATGGAACCTGCACAGCGGCAGGTGCCCCACTAAACTGCAGCTAAGAAGCGTGGAGTGTGTCAGAAAGTGACGCTCCTCCGCACCAGAGAGACCCTGCTGAGTATGCCGATGTGGGGGGTCAAGCACACAGTGAGCCGGTGCCCGTCTGTCTGTATGACATACCCCTCACACACCCCCATACCTCCCAAATGTCCCGATTTTCGCGGGACAGTCCCATTTTTGGGGGTCTGTCCCGCTGTCCCACCCGCGGGTCGCAGTGTCCGGCGGTGGGGGGGGGGGCAGTTGGAAAGCTCCTGTACTCGCTGTTCTGCTTAGCAGAGCAGCGGTGAATAGTGGAGACAGAGGGAGAGGGGGCATCAGGGGGTACGGATTACGGGGGGAGGTTCCAGCAGCAGAGCCGGATTAAGGGGGGGGGGGGGGGGGGGTGGCCAGGGGATACGTACCGTTGGCCCCACAGTTTTAGGGGGCCCCCCGGCTGGAGTAGCTCTGTCCCAGCTCAGAAGCTCCCCCCGTCCTGACAGCAACAGCGGCAGCATTGTGCTACAGTCAGCACACGCTGCTGCATATTGGCAGGTCTGTGGTGTTGCAGGGAGGCAGCAGTCTCCCTGCTTTCTTCTCCCTATGCGGGTGTGTAGGGGGAGCGACCACGTCCTCTGGATTTAGCCCTAGCTGAGGGGTCAAAATCCCATTAAAAAAAATTAAAATTAAAATCGGGATTTGCATAAGGGGGCGTGGCCGCGCGGGCCGCGATTAGGCCACGCCCCCAACCCACAGTAGGCACAGCAATGAGATAGGGTTCCCCTGTCTCAAGTGCCCTGTGCCCCCCGGACTCATAATCAGCCCCTGGGGGCATGCCAGCAGCTCACAGAGCGCTGGGCAAGCCCCCTCACTGACTAAAACGGGGGCCCTCCCGTGAAGCCACGCCCCCTTTTCGCCGAGGGTGTTTCCCTCCTTCTGCCTGGAGAAAGCTCCTGCAGAAAGCTGGGAGGTATGCACCCCTGCCTGTGACATGCTCAATGCCCATACCTTCTGCTTCTGCTCCTAGTCTCCTGTAGATTTGGCCAGATCTCTGTGACTCATTTGAATAACTCCGCCCACTGTTGTGACTCCGCCCAGCGTTAGCAAATGAATCACAAGGTCACAGAATAGGGCTATTATATAGGAGATATTGGCAAAAGATGCTTCCACTGAGCATTAGTTTCGTTTCCTATTTGCATAGCAAACATTTCCTATTTGGTTTTCATTTAAATCTTTTTCATATTATCTTCATTTCAACTTTCATATCTCAAAAAACATGTTATTCCAGTAAGAAATTGTGTATTTGCTGTATATGCAGCACAGCTATATCGTGTAGAGTGATTACAGGTGTAATTAGAACAAAATAACACTGGACGTACAGTATGTAACGTTAAGATATCAATCCTTTATTGTAAAATTCAGTTAGATGTTTAAGAATTATAATCTCGTTCTTTGACTATTTTTCACAATGGAAATAAAAATAAAGTAATTTGAAGAAAAAACAAATAAATAAATAATAATAATAATAATAGTGATGAGCGGGTTCGGTTCCTCGGATACCGAACCCCCCCGAACTTCACCCATTTTACACGGGTCCGAGGCATACTCGGATTCTCCCGTATGGCTCGGTTAACCCGAGCGCGCCCGAACGTCATCATCCCGCTGTCGGATTCTCGCGAGATTCGGATTCTATATAAGCAGCCGCGCGTCGCCGCCATTTTCACTCGTGCATTGGAAATGTTAGGGAGAGGACGTGGCTGGCGTCCTCTCCGTTTATTAATGTAGATGCAAATATTTGTGCTTATTGCTTAATTGTGGGGACTGGGGAGCAGCTGTATTATATAGGAGGAGTACAGTGCAGAGTTTTGCTGACAGTGACCACCAGTATACGTTGTCTGCCTGAAAAACACTCCATATCTGTGCTCAGTGTGCTGCATATATCTGTGCTCACACTGCTTAATTGTGGGGACTGGGGAGCAGCTGTATTATATAGGAGGAGTACAGTGCAGAGTTTTGCTGACAGTGACCACCAGTATACGTTGTCTGCCTGAAAAACACTCCATATCTGTGCTCAGTGTGTTGCATATATCTGTGTTCACACTGCTTTATTGTGGGGACTGGGGACCAGCAGTATTATATAGTAGGAGTACAGTGCAGAGTTTCGCTGACAGTGACCACCAGTATACGTTGTCTGCCTGAAAAACACTCCATATCTGTGCTCAGTGTGCTGCATATATCTGTGCTCACACTGCTTTATTGTGGGGACTGGGGACCACCAGTATATTATATAGGAGGAGTACAGTGCAGAGTTTTGCTGACCAGTGACCACCAGTATACGTTGTCTGCCTGAAAAACACTCCATATCTGTGCTCAGTGTGCTGCATATATCTGTGCTCACACTGCTTTATTGTGGGGACTGGGGACCAGCAGTATTATATAGGAGGAGTACAGTGCAGAGTTTTGCTGACAGGGACCACCAGTATATATAGCAGTACGGTACGGAAGGCCACTGCTCTACCTACCTCTGTGTCGTCAAGTATACTATCCATCTAGATTCTATACCTGTGGTGCATTTTAGTTTTGCAGTTTGCTGACAGTGACCACCAGTATATATAGCAGTACGGTACGGAAGGCCAGTGCTCTACCTACCTCTGTGTCGTCAAGTATACTATCCATCTAGATTCTATACCTGTGGTGCATTTTAGTTTTGCAGTTTGCTGACAGTGACCACCAGTATATATAGCAGTACGGTACGGAAGGCCAGTGCTCTACCTACCTCTGTGTCGTCAAGTATACTATCCATCTAGATTCTATACCTGTGGTGCATTTTAGTTTTGCAGTTTGCTGACAGTGACCACCAGTATATATAGCAGTATGGTACGGAAGGCCACTGCTCTACCTACCTCTGTGTCGTCAAGTATACTATCCATCCATACCTGTGGTGCATTTCAGTTGTGCGCAGTATATATAGTAGTAGGCCATTGCTATTGATACTGGCATATAATTCCACACATTAAAAAATGGAGAACAAAAATGTGGAGGTTAAAATAGGGAAAGATCAAGATCCACTTCCACCTCGTGCTGAAGCTGCTGCCACTAGTCATGGCCGAGACGATGAAATGCCATCAACGTCGTCTGCCAAGGCCGATGCCCAATGTCATAGTAGAGAGCATGTAAAATCCAAAAAACAAAAGTTCAGTAAAATGACCCAAAAATCAAAATTCAAAGCGTCTGATGAGAAGCGTAAACTTGCCAATATGCCATTTACGACACGGAGTGGCAAGGAACGGCTGAGGCCCTGGCCTATGTTCATGGCTAGTGTTTCAGATTCACATGAGGATGGAAGCACTCATCCTCTCGCTAGAAAAATGAAAAGACTTAAGCTGGCAAAAGCACAGCAAAGAACTGTGCGTTCTTCTAAATCACAAATCCCCAAGGAGAGTCCAATTGTGTCGGTTGCGATGCCTGACCTTCCCAACACTGTACGGGAAGAGCTTGCGCCTTCCACCATTTGCACCCCCCCTGCAAGTGCTGGAAGAGGCACCCGCAGTCCAGTTCCTGATAGTCAAATTGAAGATGTCACTGTTGAAGTACACCAGGATGAGGATATGGGTGTTGCTGGCGCTGGGGAGGAAATTGACAAGGAGGATTCTGATGGTGAGGTGTTTTGTTTAAGTCAGGCACCCGGGGAGACACCTGTTGTCCGTGGGACGAATATGGCCATTGACATGCCTGGTCAAAATACAAAAAAAATCACCTCTTCGGTGTGGAATTATTTCAACACAAATGCGGACAACAGGTGTCAAGCCGTGTGTTGCCTTTGTCAAGCTGTAATAAGTAGGGGTAAGGACGTTAACCACCTAGGAACATCCTCCCTTATACGTCACCTGGACCGCATTCATCAGAAGTCAGTGACAAGTTCAAAAACTTTGGATGACAGCGGAAGCAGTCCACTGACCACTAAATCCCTTCCTCTTGTAACCAAGCTCCTGCAAACCACACCACCAACTCCCTCAGTGTCAATTTGCACCTTACACAGGAAAGCCAATAGTCCTGCAGGCTATGTCACTGGCAAGTATGACGAGTCCTCTCCTGCCTGGGATTCCTCCGATGCATCCTTGAGTGTAACGCCTACTGCTGCTGGCGCTGCTGTTGTTGCTGCTGGGAGTCGATCGTCATCCCAGAGGGGAAGTCGGAAGACCACTTGTACTGCTTCCAGTAAGCAATTGACTGTCCAACAGTCCTTTGCGAGGAAGATGAAATATCACAGCAGTCATCCTGCTGCAAAGCGGATAACTCAGGTCTTGTCAGCCTGGGTGGTGAGAAACATGTGTCTGGTATCCACCGTTAATTCACAGGCAACTAGAGACTTGATTGAGGTACTGTGTCCCCGGTACCAAATACCATCTAGGTTCCATTTCTCTAGGCAGGCGATACCGAAAATGTACACAGACGTCAGAAAAAAAGTCACCAGTGTCCTAAAAAATGCAGTTGTACCTAATGTCCACTTAACCACGGACATGTGGACAAGTGGAGCAGGGCAGACTCAGGACTATATGACTGTGACAGCCCACTGGGTAGATGTATTGCCTCCCGCAGCAAGAACAGCAGCGGCGGCACCAGTAGCAGCATCTCGCAAACGCCAACTCGTTCCTAGGCAGCCTACGCTTTGTATCACCGCTTTCCATAAGAGGCACACAGCTGACAACCTCTTACGGAAATTGAGGAACATCATCGCAGAATGGCTTACCCCAATTGGACTCTCCTGGGGATTTGTGACATCGGACAATGCCAGCAATATTGTGCGTGCATTACATCTGGGCAAATTCCAGCACGTCCCATGTTTTGCACATACATTGAATTTGGTGGTGCAGAATTATTTAAAAAACGACAGGGGCGTGCAAGAGATGCTGTCGGTGGCCCGAAGAATTGTGGGCCACTTTCGGCATTCAGCCACCGGGTGCCGAAGACTGGAGCACCAGCAAACACTCCTGAACCTGCCCTGCCATCATCTGAAGCAAGAGGTGGTAACGAGGTGGAATTCAACCATCTATATTCTTCAGAGGATGGAGGAGCAGCAAAAGGCCATTCAAGCCTATACATCTGCCCACGATATAGGCAAAGGAGGGGGAATGCACCTGACTCAAGCGCAGTGGAGAATGATTTCAACGTTGTGCAAGGTTCTGCAACCCTTTGAACTTGCCACACATGAAGTCAGTTCAGACACTGCCAGCCTGAGTCAGGTCATTCCCCTCATCAGGCTTTTGCAGATGAAGCTGGAGACATTGAAGGAGGAGCTAAAACAGAGCAATTCCGCTAGGCATGTGGGACTTGTGGATGGAGCCCTTAATTCGCTTAACCAGGATTCACGGGTGGTCAATCTGTTGAAACAAGAGCTCTACATTTTGGCCACCGTGCTCGATCCTAGATTTAAAACCTACGTTGTATCTCTCTTTCCAGCAGACACAAGTCTGCAGAGGTTCAAAGACCTGCTGGTGAGAAAATTGTCAAGTCAAGCGGAACGTGCCCCGTCAACAGCTCCTCCTTCACATTCTCCCGCAACTGGGGGTGCGAGGAAAAGGCTAAGAATTCCGAGCCCACCCGCTGGCGGTGATGCTGGGCAGTCTGGAGCGAGTGCTGACATCTGGTCTGGACTGAAGGACCTGCCAACGATTACTGACATGTCGTCTACTGTCACTGCATATGATTCTCTCACCATTGAAAGAATGGTAGAGGATTATATGAGTGACCGCATCCAAGTAGGCACGTCAGACAGTCCGTACATATACTGGCAGGAAAAAGAGGCAATTTGGAGGCCCTTGCACAAACTGGCTTTATTCTACCTAAGTTGCCCTCCCACAAGTGTGTACTCCGAAAGAGTGTTTAGTGCAGCCGCTCACCTTGTCAGCAATCGGCGTACGAGGTTACTTCCAGAAAATGTGGAGAAGATGATGTTCATCAAAATGAATTATAATCAATTCCTCCGTGGAGACATTCACCAGCAGCAATTGCCTCCAGAAAGTACACAGGGATCTGAGATGGTGGATTCCAGTGTGGACAATTAATTAATAATCTGTGAGGAGGGGGATGTACACAGTGAAAGGGGTGAGGAATCGGAGGATGATGATGAGGTGGACATCTTGCCTCTGTAGAGCCAGTTTGTGCAAGGAGAGATTGATTTCTTCTTTTTTGGTGGGGGCCCAAACCAACCAGTTATTTCAGTCACAGTCGTGTGGCAGTCCCTGTCGCTGAAATGATGGGTTCGTTAAAGTGTGTATGTCCTGTGGTGGGTGGGAGGGCCCAAGGACAATTCCATCTTGCACCTCTTTATTCTTTCATTTTTCTTTGCATCATGTGCTGTTTGGGGAGTATTTTTTTGAAGTGCCATCCTGCCTGACACTGCAGTGCCACTCCTAGATGGGCCAGGTGTTTGTGTCGGTCACTTGTGTCGCTTAGCTTAGTCACACAGCGACCTTGGTGCGCCTCTTTTTTTCTTTGCATCATGTGCTGTTTGGGGACTTTTTTTGAAGTGCCATCCTGCCTGACACTGCAGTGCCACTCCTAGATGGGCCAGGTGTTTGTGTCGGCCACTTGTGTCGTTTAGCTTAGCCATCCAGCGACCTCGGTGCAAATTTTAGGACTAAAAATAATATTGTGAGGTGTGAGGTGTTTAGAATAGACTGAAAATGAGTGGAAATTATGATTATTGAGGTTAATAATACTATGGGATCAAAATGACCCCCAAATTCTATGATTTAAGCTGTTTTTGAGGGTTTTTTGTAAAAAAAACACCCGAATCCGACAAAAAATTTTCAGGGAGGTTTTGCCAAAACGCGTCCGAATCCAAAACACGGCTGCGGAACCGAATCCAAAACCAAAACACAAAACCCGAAAAATTTCCGGTGCACATCTCTAAATAATAATAATAAGTTAAAATAACATAAAACAAACCTGACACTGATGCTGTCTGTTTTGTATGTCCAGTCACTAATGCACTCTGTACTGTATGACAATCACTGTTGCTCTATGTAGTGGATGTCTAATCACTGGTGCTGCCTGTATTATATGGTGGTCACAGAGACTCTCTGTATTATATAGAGGCCACTGATACTCTCGGCGATCACTGATGCTGTCTGTAATATTGTCTGATCAGTGATGCTCTCTGAGTTATATGGTGGTCACTGACTCTATAGTGTATCGTGGAAACTGATGTTCTAAGTATTATATGGCAGTCACTGATGCTCTTTATATTATATGGTGCTCACTGGTGCACTCTGTATTATATGGCGGTCACTGATGCTCTCTGTATTAAATGGCGGTCACTGATGCTCTCTGTACTAAATGGCAGTCACTGATGCTCTTTATATTATATGATGCTCACTGGTGCACTCCGTATTATATGGCGGTCACTGATGCTCTGTGTACTAAATGGCGGTCACTGATGCTCTTTATATTATATGGTGCTCACTGGTGCACTCTGTATTATATGGCGGTCACTGATGCTCTCTGTACTAAATGGCGGTCACTGATGCTCTTTATATTATATGATGCTCACTGGTGCACTCTGTATTATATGGCGGTCACTGATGCTCTCTGTACTAAATGGCGGTCACTGATGCTCTTTATATTATATGATGCTCACTGGTGCACTCTGTATTATATGGCGGTCACTGATGCTCTCTGTACTAAATGGCGGTCACTGATGCTCTTTATATTATATGATGCTCACTGGTGCACTCTGTATTATATGGCGGTCACTGATGCTCTCTGTACTAAATGGCGGTCACTGATGCTCTTTATATTATATGATGCTCACTGGTGCACTCCGTATTATATGGCGGTCACTGATGCTCTCTGTACTAAATGGTGGTCACTGATGCTCTTTATATTATATGATGCTCACTGGTGCACTCTGTATTATATGGCGGTCACTGATGCTCTCTGTACTAAATTGGGTCACTGATGCTCTTTATATTATATGATGCTCACTGGTGCACTCCGTATTATATGGCGGTCACTGATGATCTCTGTACTAAATGGCGGTCACTGATGCTCTTTATATTATATGATGCTCACTGGTGCACTCTGTATTATATGGCGGTCACTGATGCTCTCTGTACTAAATGGCGGTCACTGATGCTCTTTATATTATATGATGCTCACTGTTGCACTCTGTATTATATGGCGGTCACTGATGCTCTCTGTACTAAATGGCGGTCACTGATGCTCTTTATATTATATGATGCTCACTGGTGCACCCCGTATTATATGGCGGTCACTGATGCTCTCTGTACTAAATGGCGGTCACTGATGCTCTTTATATTATATGGTGCTCACTGGTGCTCTCTGTATTATATGGTGGTCACTGATGCTCTCTGTACTATATGGCAGTCACTGATGCTCTTTATATTATATGGTGCTCACTGATGCTCTCTGTACTATAGGTCGGTCACTGATGCTCTCTGTATTATATGGCAGTCACTGATGCTCTTTATATTATATGGTGCTCACTGGTGCTCTCTGTATTATATGGTGGTCACTGATGCTCTCTGTATTATATGGCAGTCACTGATGCTCTTTATATTATATGGAGCTCACTGGTGCACTCTGTATTATATGGTGGTCACTGATGCTCTCTGTGCTATATGTCAGTCACTGATGTTCTCTGTATTATATGGCAGCCACTGGTGCTTTTTTGTATTATATGGCAATTATGCTTACTTTCTGTATTCTACGATGAGCACTGATGCTCTATGTCTAGTATGGCGGTCATTGCAATGCTCTGTGGTGGGAGAGGAAGTGTAGTATGTAAAGTGATACCTTTGAACCTTCATGATTCATTTTAAATGAAGAAACCCCCCCACACACACACATGCACACACACACACACACACACACACACACACACACACACACACACACACACACACACACACACACACACACACACACACACACCTGAACCACAGAATAAATACAGCAAGCACCGCCACTTTAATATAATGGGGTTTTCCCTCTTGATACATACCTTACAATCTTTACAATTTTGATATTGTACTCAAGCATACCACGGGTGTCCACTATCTATGATGGCTGGGGGCCGAGCTAAGTCTTTGCCACTGGTAAATGCAGAAGTGATTTGAGTTTGGGACATCCTCTAACGATGACAGCAGAATCTTCATGTATTGATTAGTCCATGGCCCTCATTCCGAGTTGTTCGCTCGCAAGCTGTTTTTAGCAGATTTACTCACGCTAAGCCGCCGCCTACTGGGAGTGAATCTTAGCATCTTAAAATTGCGAACGACGTATTCGCAATATTGCGAATACACCTCTCTTAGCAGTTTCTGAGTAGCTCCAGACTTACTCGGCATCTGCGATCAGTTCAGTGCTTGTCGTTCCTGGTTTGACGTCACAAACACACCCAGCGTTCGCCCAGACACTCCTCCGTTTCTCCAGCCACTCCCGCGTTTTTCCCAGAAACGGTAGCGTTTTTCCGCACACACCCATAAAACGTCCAGTTTCCGCCCAGTAACACCCACTTCCTGTCAATCACATTACGATCACAGAACGAGGAAAAAACCGTGAGTAAAATTCCTAACTACATAGCAAATTTACTTGGCGCAGTCGCACTGCGGACATTGCGCATGCGCACTAAGCGGAAAATCGCTGCGATGCGAAAAAATTACCGAGCGAACAACTCGGAATGACCACCCATATTATAGACTGTTTGCTTCTGTTGGCAAGGTGACCCCATAGGACTCAGTAGTAATCAGATTCCCATAGCACTACAGGATGTGTTAGTGGTAATTTAGCAGGGAGGCTGTGTGGCAGTAATACATCAGATCAGTAAACTGGGACTCTCAGGAGGGAGGGAAAGTGTTATAATGAGTTTACTGTTATTAAAAGCTTCTGCTCAGCGAGTCCCACCGGACTCTCCTAATGTCTGGTCCTGACGTTCCCAGGATCGCACTGCAGAATTACTGCACTAGCTGAAGATACTGGAGGTTATTCAGATGTGGTTGGCGTTGCTTTGTGTGTCACAGAGAACCGGTACCGTGCGCATGTGCTGCACCCGTTCTGCGCCTGCGCTAACTGTTCCTGCGATGTAGGAAGCAGGACGGCAGCAGATGGTCACTGAATGATACTCTGCTGTAGTTTGGGGACGGAGAGTGGGCTGCGAAGGCTTCCGTCTCCCAAAACAGAGGGGTGTTGCCGCCGGTTAGGGGGAGGGAAGAAGACAGGGATCTCTGTGGTTGCACGTAGATTTCCTGGCCTCTGCGACAGACGGCTTGTGATCCAGTGCCAGGCCAGATCATTACTGCAGCAGGAGGCATCTACTTGTAACAGACGCCTCCTGCTGCATTATCACGCATCGCTATCAGAGGCGGAACTAGCATTGGTGCAGCAAGTGCATTGCACTGGGGCACCTGAGGACTAAGGGGGACACTGCTGCCCAGACCTGCAATGAGTTATCCCCTGGCACTCCACAGACCATTTTTAGAAAAATGTCAGTTGAATGGCCCAGTGCAGAGAGCAAGGTGGGCCCCTCTCCCTGTCACCTACTGTCTCTCCCTGACAACCTCTGCCTCCCCCTGCATTCCACTACCACCCCCTGCATTCCGCTGCCTCCCTCTGCCTCCCCCTGCATTCGCTGACGCCCTCTGCCTCTCCCTGCATTCCACTGCCACCCCCTGCATTCCGCTGCCACCCTCTGCCTCCCCCTGCATTCCACTGCCACTTCCTGCATTCCGTTGCCACCCTCAGCCTCCCCCTGCGTTCCGCTGCCACCTTCTTTCTGCCTCCTCTGCATTCCGCTGTTACCCACTGCCTCCCCCTGCATTCGCTGCCACCCCCTGCATTCCGCTGCCACCCTCTGCCTCCCCCTTCATTCCACTGCCACTTCCTGCATTCCATTGCCACCCTCAGCCTCCCCCTGCATTCCGCTGCCACCTTCTGCCTCCCCCTGCATTCCACTGCCACTTCCTGCATTCCGTTGCCACCCTCAGCCTCCCCCTGCATTCCACAGCCACCTTCTGCCTCCTCTGCATTCCGCTGTCACCCACTGCCTCCCCCTGCATTCGCTGCCTCCCCCAGCATTCTGCTGCCACCCTCTGCCTCCCCCTGCATTCCACTGCCACTTCCTGCATTCCGTTGCCACCCTCAGCCTCCCCCTGCATTCCGCTGCCACCTTCTGCCTCCCTGCATTCTGCTGTCACCCACTGCCTCCCCCTGCATTCGCTGCCACCCTCTGCCTCTCCCTGCATTCCACTGCCACCCCCTGCATTCCGCTGCCACCCTCTGCCTCTCCCTGCATTCCACTGCCACTTCCTGCATTCTGTTGCCACCCTTAGCCTCCCCCTGCATTCCGCTGTCACCCACTGCCTCCCCCTGCATTCCGCTGTCACCCACTGCCTCCCCCTGCATTCAGCTGCCACCCTCTGCCTCCCACATGCATTCGGCTGCAACCCTCTGCTGCCCCCTGCATTCCCCTGCCACCCCCTGCATTCCACTGCCACCTTCTACCTCCCCCTGCATTCCGCTGTCACCCACTGCCTCCCCATGCATTCCGTTGCCACCCTCTGCCACCCCCTGCATTCCCCTGCCACCCTCTGCATTCCTCTGCCACCTTCTGCCTTCCCCTGCATTCTGCTGCCAACCTCTGCCACCCCCTGCATTCTTATTTTGCAGCACTTTTTCTACACCTGCCTAATACTTTTGCACAGTACAGTATATATATATATATATATATATATATATATATACACACACATACACATATATACATAAATGTATTAGGGAATAGTGCCTGTTAGTGGGTATAGCCCCTAGTTGTGCAAATCAATATGTGCGTACCAGAGAAAAGAATAAAAGAAGCAGTAAGGCTTATCTGTATGTCTTTCAGGACTTCCTTCAAACGAATGGTATACATCTGATTGCACATCCCAAACCCACTGGCGGGGATCCCTGGTGATATGCAGAGGCAGAACTCTGGGAGGCAATGGAGTCATCTGCCTCCGGGCTCCTGCTCTGAAAGGGGTCACCTCTCCTCCCATTCTGTGACATCATTCAATTACGTTAATTGATAGCTGCCGCTATCTTTTCACTAAATGAAGTTACTTCTCTGACAATGGGGGTCATTCCGATCCGATCGCTCGGAGGGGACTGAACGGCGGCGTTAAGCCACCGTTTAGAGGGAGCGGCCCGTCCAACGCACGTTTCACGCAGCCGCTGAGGCCAGAAGGAGAGACGAGCAACTCCCGGCCAGCCGCAGGAGCTGCGCTGGCCGGGAGTTACTCCTCAAATACAAAGGCATCGCCACTGTGCGATGCATTTGTATTTGTGCGGGGGGGACGGGGCGGACTGACATGCGGGGCGGATTAGCCCTGTGCTGGGCGTCCCCCCGCATGTCAGGGAACATGATCGTAGCTGTGCTAAATTTAGCACAGCTACGATCAACTCGGAATGACAACACATAACACATAACTTTACATAGTTACAATTCTCATGCTTCCTGTACAGGAGCAAATAGCTCCATCAATAAAGTGTCTGCTGTCAGTGTAACAGGTTATGGGGTTCTAATCCTGGGTATGACTGGTAAGAAATGTGTGATTTAAAATAAAAGACACACACACATATATATGCACACATACATACATACATACATACATACATACATACATATATCTATCTAAATATAGGGGGGGGGGCACCTGGGATGAACTTGCCTCCGGGCAACTGGGATGAACTTACGCCACTGGTGATATGAGAGACACTGCGGCTCTGCTCGGGATATTAGCACAGTCAGCATCCACAAACGCCTAACAGAGCTGTGACACCAATACACCTAGGGTCTAGGAACAAAACCATGTGCACTGCAGGTGTGGCAGATGTAACAGGTGCAGAGAGAGTTAGATTTGGGTGGGTTATTTTGTTTCTGTGCAGGGTAAATACTGGCTGCTTTATTTTTACACTGCAATTTACATTTCCGTTTGAAGACACCCCACCCAAATCTAACTCTCTCTGCACATGTTACATCTGCCCCACCTGCAGTGCAGCATGGTTTTGCCCATTAGAGAAAGATTTTGCTTTTGCGATCCATGCTGAATGAGGCCCTAACTACAGTTACTTTTATTTTATAGGATAGTTGGCAGTACTTATCTCGCACTCACTGTTCCCTGCCTTATGTCACACAGGGGAATACGTACTAAGCCTTAGAGAGTGATAAAGTGGTGAGAGATAAAGTACCAGCCAATCAGCTCCTAGCTGTCATTTTAAACCCAGCATGTAACATGGCATTTAGGAGCTGATTGGTTGGTACTTTATCTCTCTCTCCCAGGCTTTAGCGCATCTTGCCGATAGTGAGTAGCAGAATCTGGAGAACAACCTTACACTATCCTACCAATCTGTACTATAGTAAACACTAATGTAAGTGTGAAGAAAACCTTTTTGATGCAATGATTATGAGGAATTCTCTTTGTACAAAGGCCCTCATTCCGAGTTGATCGCTCGCTAGCTACTTTTTGCCGCCGTGCAAATGTATAGTCGCCGCCCACGGGGGAGTGTATTTTCGCTTTGCAAGTGTGCGTTCGCATGTGCAGCCGAGCAGGACGAAAACGTTTTTTGCAGTTTCTGAGTAGGTTTGAACTTACTCAGCCGATCACTTCAGCCTGTCCGGTCCCGGAATTGACATCAGACACCCACCCTGCAAACACTTGGACACGCCTGCGTTTTCCCAACCACTCCCAGAAAACGGTCAGTTGACACCCATAAGCGCCCTCTTCCTGTCAATCTCTTTGCAATCGGTTGTGCGAATGGATTAGTCGCTAGAAGCATTGCACAGCAACGATGCTGTTTGTACCCATACGACGCGCGTGCGCATTGCGGTGCCTATGCATGCTCAGTAGTAACCTGAACGCTGTGAAAAATAGGAGCGAGCGATCAACTCGGAATGAGGACCAATATACTGCAAGTACATTGAGGGATTTACCTCTGAATGATATCTGGTGCATACTCGTTCACACCATTGTTGTTGTGTTCTGTATTGTGAGTGTTATTTACTGGTAAACAGAAATAAAAGTTACGTTTCATTGAGTGACCCCTCTTGGAGGCATTCCTCTGTCTCCTTTGATTCATATGGTAGTGGTTAGGTGTTGACGCAGTCAGTCACAGAGAGGCTTTCATGGCTACTGCTGGCCCGGGGCACGGGTGTAGCATTAGACAGACTAGTTCTATTTATAGGAGCCGTAGATACTTAGAGGCAACTTTACTTTGTACAACACGTTCCACTTTGTGTTATTCTCAAGGGAAAAGTATATTTATAAATTAAGAAAAATGAAGCAAGAGTGGACAATCTGAATCACATTGACACTGAATGGTCACATTGTGACCTAACATGTCCGCATAACTTTGGGTAGGGTGTACAGGGGAAATCACTGGTGGGCTCTACTGTCTGAGGTCCCCACCACTCCTCTAATGACAGGTCCCAGACCATGCACTCGAATTATACAGTGTTGCTCTATTAGAGGGTTGGTTACCTGACCAACACTTAAGTCATCCCGGTGGTAACAACTTAGATAACTAAACCTTTTTTATATACAATGGCAAAGATTTGGCCTTTTCTTAACCTAATGCAGTTCTCATTGAGTTTTATACTCTGGCTGGTGTATATGTGGTCCCCGCCCTATCATATGTACAGTATAGTACATTACTGTAATATATATCAACGGGATCATCAATATTGTGGTTTATCATTAAACAAACTGTGACAAGATCACTGGAATGGTGGTGGAAGGCATGTATATTTGCCCCAGGTTTCTTACATATGTGTTTTAAAACCCCAGGAATATTGTATTGTCTCCACTGAGAGCTTTTGGCCCTTACTAAAAGCTGAAAAGGGATCCTGGGGTTGGATGTGAGAAGGGAGGGCGGGTTCTCCATCCATTTAGACACAGGGCCTAATTCAGACCTGATTGTAGATGTGCTAAATTTAGCACATGTATGATCAGTCTTCAGACATGTGGGGGAACGCCCAGCACAGGGGTAGTCCACATGTCAGGCCCGATTTCCCCCCCCCCCCCCCCACAAGTACAAAAGTATCGCACAGCGGCGATGATTTTTCACTGGAAGAGTAGCTCCCAGCCAGCGCAGCTCCTGCGCGCTGGCAGGGAGCTACTCGTCACTGCCTGGGTTGGAGCAGCTGCTTGTGACGTCACACAGCCGCCGCGGCCCACCACCCAATGGTCCGAGCACGCCTGCTTTGCCCGGACCACGCCCCCTAAACGGCGGGCAAATGCCGCCGGCCTGCCCCCTCCCACCCAGCGACCGCCTCTGCCGGCTGTCTGGCATGTGCCAACGCACTGCAGCACATGCTCAGTTCAGATCTGATCGCTGCTGTGAATGATCAGGTCTGAATCAGCCCCACAGTTCGGGTCTTTGAGTTTTGTAACCACACAGAAGGCTAATTAGTGATTTCAGCTGCATAAGTGCTATAAGGGGGATGCAGTTAATTTGCCGCCAGTCGGGATCCCGGGGGTCAGGATACCGATGCCGGAATCCCGACTGCTGACAATGCCGCCAGCTGGAATCCCGGCTCACAGGGGCTATTCCTACTCGTGGGTGTCTCTGCGCTCGCCCCGTTGCTGGCATACTGACGGCTAAGATACCGTTGTCTGTATACATAAAAGGAGACTGCAGTCTATAAGAGGAATCTGCCACTGGACACAAGTGAGCTATGCTTGGTGATACCGCTTATGCTTTTGTAGAGAGTTAGGAATAACCTGTGTTTACAAAGCGCCAGGCGGCGAGGTATTGTATTTTGTTTTGCTGCTTAATAGAACTGTCCGTGGCCAGTTACCAGGGGTGGTCTTCAGTATGCCGACTGACGGGATCCCGACAGCCGGCATACCGACACTTATTCTCCCTCGTGGGGGTCCACGACCCCCCTGGAGGGAGACTGTAACAGTGTGGTGCCCGTAGCGTGGTGAGCGCAGCGAGCCCGCAAGGGGCTCATTTGTGCTCGCCACACTGTCGGTAAGCCGGCGGTCGGGCTCCCGGCGCCGGTATGCTGGTCGCCGGGAGCCCGACCGCCGGCATATCGTAGTGAACCTGTTACCAGACTATGGGACATTTGCACCTATCTGGATCCCGCAGCCACGCAGTACCCGGAGGACTTGGGTTTGCCTTCCCAGTTTCCGGAACTGAGGGTTACCATCTGGCTTTCTAAAGGACACCAGGAGTATTTGGACTGACGTGACTTCCAGGGAAACCAAAGATTTGGTGATATATGTTCTATGTTTTTTGTTCCATGTGACTGCAGCTTGTATTAAATATTTGCTTTTATACCAGCGGAATTGTGCTATATTTATCTTCTTTAAGTCCTAGTATCATGAAGATCAGTTCCTGTTATCCCCATGAGGGTGATATGCGTTGATTCTGCCTGTATGTGAGTGGGACCAGTAAAGCATCCTTGGTATTCACGGCTGCCATCATTTATTTGCATCATTGTGTTATCTTTCTGGTTTCATTCAAGGGAGATTGCTGTTTTGTGATTGTGTAAGCTCATTTTAAATCAAAGTTTTTCCGGTAGCGCCACAAGTGGTCACTCCTTGTCATTTTTATTGTTGCACGTAGGGGTTTGGTGAAGGCTCCATTTGGGATCCCCCGGGCTGCCACCGGTTAGTAAGCGCAGAAAAGGTATATTTGTTTGTTTTTTACAGTTGTACCAGACACCTTAGACTTGTGTATACTCTTGGCTGTTGTGCTCTGCCATCTACACCAGGAGATGGTACCTGTTCCCATAACCCTGTTACAATATGTTACATTGGTGGTCATTCCGAGTTGTTCGCTATTTTTTTCGTTCGCACAAGGTATGAGCAAAATTGCGAACATGTTGCAAAATTGTGAATATCCGCCCCCAACGTATTTTTGCTAATTCGTCCGCAGTATAACACAAAGTGGGCGTACGCCAAATGACATTGCAGCAATGCGAAACCATCGCATTAACACAAACCGCAACGTAAAAAGTTTTCCTAGATTTACACATTCTTCTGAAAAGTGCACACTTTTGCGGAAAAACGCACAACAATCGGTTTTTTTCTATTAAGTGAAATTACACCTTTCAGTTTAAAGTCCACAAGCCCTCCTCAATTATGAATCCAATTAGTGTAATGAATGACAATGGTCCTGACCAATTAAGTCTTCAAAGAATACCAGAAGAACACTTTGTAGGCATAATTGGCCATAAACATTGATCTGGACAAATTACAAATATAGATAGGGGAAATGTGCCTGGTCTAATGCAAATGTTTGAAGTATTGTGTAGATGTGTAGTGTGTGAATAAATGTGTTTACATGTATTTATAATCCATAACCTCCTAACGTTTTTTTTAAATTAATTTTTGTTGGTGTATTTTTTTGTAATTATTCTTAAGTAAGATGTGTGAACTGTTTTAGGTCACCAATTTCTGCACGCCAATGTGCTGTTCCTTTATAGCATAAATAAACACAACACCCGCTTAACTTCAACAATTTTTTTTTATTTTTTTATTTTTTTGGTTTTGTTTTTCTGAAATTAAAATGTAAACAAAATAAAAATTATAAACTTAAAAAAAATTCTCTATTGCCTCAATATCAGCAATTACTGCCCTTAAATTGCCTTTTAGCCATTGTAAAAGTGCAGGCAAACTGGTGGGATCTCCAACTGCAGCATCTGAAAAGAAGAGTCAAAGAAAACATTACTAACTTACTCACATTACCTATTATACAAGCAAGGCACAAAGCACCCTTTAATGCAGGCATGTCCAAACTGCGGCCCTCCAGCTGTTGTGAAACTACATATACCAGCATGCCCTGACACAGTTTTGGGGTCAGAGAATGCAAAAGCTGTGTCAGGGCATGCTGGGATGTGTAGTTTCTCAACAGCTGGAGGGCCGCAGTTTGGACAGGCCTGCTTTAATGGCAAAGTGACTACATCATGGCTGTTTTAAGGATAAATCAGTAGCAGAACAACACACAAGCCTGCTCAGCAATGTTTTTTTTAATTTTTTTTTTTTTTTTTTAAAGTGTACCACACCATGGGGTACATTTACTACTATGGGAGTTCTATTTAAGATGGGACGTTGACCATAGCAACCAATCAAATTCTACATATTATCTTGTATAAGGGGTCAAAAAAATTACAAGTATAATCTTATTGGTTGCTAAAGAGAACTACCATCTTAGTAAATGTAACACCATGTTGTCATTCATTCACATCTGGAGTGAAGGCAACTTATCTTTTTTTGGGTTGGCCCTGCATCATCACACTGCATATCAACATCTTCAGAAGGACATTATATCCTAGCATGGCCACACTCCCTGAAAGCCTGCCTTACTACATAAGGTCAAACAGGTTTTGAAAAAGCAAATAATCATTTTGTGAGTGTAACTTTCACAGCACAAATCATTGTGTCGTTAGGCTGGCTAACAAAGTGAAGCATGTGAGTTGAAAGTGCAAATATTATGAATACCCAGGCACAAGTGTAAAAGACCAACAACATACTAAACTCCACTCAGGTCTAACTGTTTCACTGACAACCTAGCACATATAAACCCTGTTGTCCTGGCAACACTGTCGACCTAATGAGTGTCGACCTAGAGTGGACAGACAAAACATTGCACACATAGACACTGTACAACTAATGATACTCACATAAATGTAAACACAACATCTAGACCATGAAGAAGAACACAAACATTTTTCCTTGGGCCAAGATTGCCCACAGTACAACACTGCATGTTTTGTAATTGTAAATGTAAGTAGGTAACCAATACATTTTAAATTTTAAAACACTTACTCGCATCTGCCACATGCGAACTCCCCGGAATATCCGCAGGGGCTTCTTCGGCCCATTCACTGGGTGGGGAAGGCGGCTGGATGGGGGAAGGAGGCTGGATGGGGGAAGGAGGCTGGATGGGGGAAGGAGTAGGGATTGGGGAAGAAGGAGGGATTGGGGAAGGAGGAGGGATTGGGGACCTGCTTTCAGAGGGTGGGTCTGATTGAGAGGGGGAGGGGGGCGGAGAGGGTGTTTGGGCAACAGAGGGGGAGGGGGCCAGAGTGGGGGTCTGGGAAAGAGAGGGGGAGGGGGGCTGAGAAGGGGACTGGGAAGGAGAAGGGGATTGGGCAACAGAGGGGGAGGGGCAAGAAAGGGGGTCTGGGAAAGAGAGGGGGAGGGGGGCTGAGAAGGGGACTGGGAAGGAGAAGGGGATTGGGCAACAGAGGGGGAGGGGGCCAGAGAGGGGGTCTTGGAAAGAGAGGGGGAGGGGGGCTGAGAAGGGGACTGGGAAGGAGAAGGGGATTGGGCAACAGAGGGGGAGGGGGCCAGAGAGGGGGTCTGGAAAAGAGAGGGGGAGGGGGGCTGAGAAGGGGACTGGGAAGGAGAGGGTGATTGGGCATCAGAAGGGGAGGGGGGCTCAGAAGGTGACTGGTCGGGGCTCCAAGCAGCAGCTTGCCGTTGTGGTGGTCCTAGAATGACATATGTAATATTTAGGTTGTAGCATGACAAATTGTAACAACACCATTTTTCAATTATACTGTTCTGTCCCATGTTAAAGACACAGGGGTAACATTAATAGGTTTTTCTAATTTTTAAACTGGTGATGTTGGCCATAGCAACCAATCAGATTATACCTAACATTTATTATGCTGCTTATAGAATGTAATAGATTGAATCTGATTGATTGCTATAGGCAACATCACCAGTTCTAAAAACCTCCCACCTTATTAAAATTACACCACTGAGCAAGTTATTGGGTTCAGGTGACAGCCTGTGTAGCAACTCTGTACAACAACATGCACTTTTTCAGAAGCACTTTGCTACACAGTCAGTACTGCTTGCCCTAACCACACACACACTGTGTCATGTTTATTCTACAATAGTTAATTGTCAGTGTGCAAATTTTCACACTATCACTTAGTGAAAATATGCAAAGTTTTTGCTAATAATCTCAGTGTTATGTAATGTATTAAACTTACTGCGTCTACGTAATTCCCGGATTTGTTGGCGGAGTTCCGCCAACAGGTCCGGCGTCCGCCTGCGGAGGTCGCTCCACCGCCTCTCTAACTGTATGATGGTCCGCCTGCTGCGGACGCGGGTCCTCAATAAGCGGCGGACCTCCGCGTAGGCCTCGCGCTTTACTCTATTTGGGACAAAGGGCCCTGCGCGGCCTACGCGGCGGTCCATCACTGCCACCAGGACGCGCAGCTTGCGGCGTGTGAACGCTGCTACGCGCATCATGGCAATGGCGTTTTCCATATATGGGCTTATATTTATAGTTTGTGGTTGCATGTGATTGGTTGGAAATGTATGGTGTCATCTGTAATAAACTTTATTGATATGTGTACATTGATATGCAGGACAGTTTGTATAGTTCTCATGGGTGGTGATTCGCACACGCGGGGACACACACACACACACACACACAAACACACACATATCATTCAAATATGGCTTCAAATCATAAACATATTAGTCTTCACATATATATAAAATAAAATCATTTTAAAATAATAAAAACCATTGGATACAACAATCTTACACAACATACATGAGAAGGAGAATATTGCATTAAAAAATGTACTGAAACAATATAAAATACTCTCAAAACTCACTCAGAAATGTCCACCGTGCTTCAGTAATTTTCCGCATACACCCACACACAGGCTGCATGCAGGGCGTTCATATAGCCAGTGCAGCAATTACTGGACCAATTAGCATAATATACACCTGCGCGGAATTCCGCACCAGAAAACGCAAGCAGCTATAAATAGCTGAACACTCGTGCATACACACATGCTACCAGCAACATGGCTACTCGTGAGCAGACGGCAGCAGAGATGGACGAGGTGCAGAAGCAGATGGCAGCTTTAGCACACAGAAGCTTAGCACTGCGGAGGCAGATGCTTGAGTTTGCCAATGCTGACTCTGAAATAGCAGGACCCAGTACTATACAAACTCCTTCTTCTGCTACCCAGGAGTTAGGAGTGAATCCCCTGCCAGACATAGCTAGTGGGGAAACTGAGGGTGATTCTGGACTAGCAGCTCAAACACAAACTACACAAGCAGCTAGTGAAGAGGAAGATGGTGATGACGGTCAGGATGATAGCTCACAGGCTACTTCAAAAAAAAAAGAAAAGACAGCCCGCCTTCACTAAGAGGGAGTTACGGATTTTGGTCACACAGGCCATGCAAAAAATACATCGAGGACCCAAAAACATGGGTGCTGCAACCAAAGACAGAATTTGGAGGGACATCACTAATTCTATTAATGAAGTCGGCTCAATAGTCCGCACCTCACAGGAAGTTCGAAGACGGTAAGTGTATATTGCCAGTCCATTTTCTGTGCCAAGTATTAGTTTAAAGTATCTTAGATGTGATGTTGCCTATAGCAACCAAATGCATAGCATGTGTACTATATATTAAAGCAGGTTTAAAAAATTTACCACTACCTTGCCCCTATTTTTCACCACATATGTAGTTGGGCCGACTTCAAATCCCGCCTGAAAGGCAAGAGGTCTGCGGAGTGGAATGCCTCGAGGGCAACAGGGGGAGGACCAGCTGCCACTGTGGAATACACAGATCTGGAGGAGATAGCGATGGACTGTGTGAGCTACGAGGAGGGGGTTGGGGTGTCTTATGTGGACACGGACCTGCCTGAAATACTCCATGCACATGACTTGCCAGGTAAGTTTACACACATTTTTTTTGTTTTGTTTACATTTTTTTGGATACAAAAGTCTCATATTGTTTTTATCTAATCTTTTTCCACTCATTCTTCTATTTGCTTTGCACATAACACAGCACAGGGGGGTGAGCAGGTAGAGTCACAGGAGGGTTATGTGGCTGAGGCTGAGGTGGAGGGACCTAGTGTGTCTGGCAGTGTGGGACCACAAATCCCACCCATCCAGATTCCAACTGGCCCCCCCACCCAACCCTCTGCTATCCCGGAAATCCTGACTGAAATAGCCAGGTATGGTGAGAGCCTGAATGCTTTTCAGGACAGGATGCTCCGGGAGGTAAGCCAGATACCTGTCCGGCTCACTGAGCACAGAACCAGTGTGGAGCAAGGTGTAGCTCAACTCTGCCAAGGTCTGGCAGAGATCAGGCAGGGACAAGATCAACTCGCCTCCTCATTCCATGAACTTGCCAATTCCATTCGGCAAGGGCTCCAGGACATCGCTGTCTCCCTTGCCCACAGTGGCAGAGAGCCAGCCACATCGGCTCCCTCCCCTCACCCTGCCCAGGAAGAACATCACACTGGGCAGGGCACTCGAAGGTCGCTCCGCAGACCAAGCCAAGAAGAACATCATCAGGCGGGGGAAAAAAAGAGAAAGTGATGTCTCTCCAGATGGGCAGCACCCATGTTTTACATGTTGCCTCGATGTATTTTTTAATTTTGGCTTGTGTGGCCAGAATGTAGAACTCCCTCAAAGTGAAAGGTTTTCTTTAAATTGTAGCCTGTGAGTTATTTGTGCCTACACCTGAGCCATCTTCCTCTTCCTAGCGTGCTGTGTATGTGTGTGTGTTTGTTCCGGAATCTACCTCAGTTCCCCTAAAAGTTTAGTCTGGCTGGGGGTTCACTTAATTGAAAACATCATATTTTGTCAGAAGAAGGGGTTACCATAGTACTGGGTTCTGCTATGTGCATTTGCCCAATGCCATCTGCTTGCTGCTATGTCCATCTCTGTATGTGATGCTCATTTGTAGCCATGTTGTGTTGTTGATTTTGAACTTTTTTTGAAGTAAAAAAAAATTACTTTACAATTGTTTGTGTGTTTTATTAAAGGTTATGCACTCATTAAAACTGTGCCCTGTAAACTTGAACATGGCATATTGACATTTGTGGAACAAGGGAACAATCAGAATATTAAGACAAACATTGCATAGTGTAATTTTAAATCTGTATGCCTTGCACAACACTTAATTGACCATATTAAAAAAAAAAAAAAAACTTGGGTTACTAGGGGCAACATGCCATAGTATTAGATATGGACACATATTCCTAAAATAAAAAAAATAAAAAAAATATTAAGTCACATGAAATGTAGGCTGCCTTATGATGCTCATGTTATTTGGTATGTACAAAGGAATATGTCTATGTTGAGAAGATTTAGCTGATGTAGTTTATAAGTATGTTTAGTCACATTTGAGATTATTAAACAAATAATTAAAACATGCATTTAACATCAGTTAATTTTTATTGGTACAAAAAATACAGTGCATTATTTGTGAGTGTGTCAGATTTGTTTGTGCTAAGAATACAAATATGAAGTGGCCATATAATTGCTGTTTGTATTATTTTGTAAGAGCAGTGTTTTGCGAGTAAATGCTCAACAGGTGAATTCAGTTGCTAAATAATTGATAATTAGAGCAGACACACACTTGTAACATTACTTCGCAAGTAGCTGAGTAGCTGCAGACTCACTCTTCGGCTGCGTCAAGATAGCGAACATTTGTTATGTACTTTTAACATAGGATACACATTTTTGCCAAAAACACGCCTACTGCTGGATGCATACTCCCACACTAGCCGCCCACTTTCACGCTCATTTCGTAGGATTGCGAAGCCGTGCCTCTGCCACGCCTCCGTCACTCCCCGTTTTCGTTTGTGTATTACGAGCAGATTTTCTTATAGTAATTCTGCACTAGTGTCGTATCGCTATCTTTGCGCATGCGTATTTCCGCTTTTGCGCTTGCGCAGTATGAGGTTTTCCTGCCGTTTGCGATGCGATGATCCGTTGCGAACAACTCGGAATGAGGGCCATTATACTGTATTCCCAGGACTATGGTGTATTTGCAACACTCCGGGGTTGGCGGGTATGTCTTAGTGGTTGGAAGAGGTATCACAGATGTTAGGTGGCTATGTGACAGGCCTTTTCCCTAAAGTATTTATCCCCATACCTTATCTGTAGTAACCTTCTCAGAGAGGTAGGATAGATTGATACGCAACAGGAATGAGACAGCAATTCCAACAGGATGTTCTTTTATTGAGCAGCAATGAACTCTGGATTAAAGAGGGTGCTTAGTTGTTTGGCAAAAAATAGAAAATCACTAGAATAAGATTGTATCAAAGAAGATTGGTTAATCACAGTGGACTGTAGCTAATGACATGCAGAAACATTTAGTACTTCAAGAGGACAATCTAATCATGGATATATGCTTATTCCTATATAACACAACAACAATAATGTGGTATTTTGAAGAGTGATGAAAAATAAAATTTTCAATGACAGTTTCTATATTCCCAGCTTTTACTAACAAGGATGTTTCAATCTCCACTGGTTAATAACGTTGGAGCTCTTTTTAAATCCTGAAGAGCCAAAGTTTTGCAATGGGGGCGATGGCACATGTGAACACTATGAATCCTGAATATCACTATAACTCAGTCTATGCTAAGAGGATGAAACTAGCGAAAGTATACTAACATACCTCCCAACTGTTCCAATTCCAGTGGGACAATCCCACTATTCGGATACTGTCCCGCTGTCACACCCGTGGGTCGCAGTGTGCTGCGGGGGGGGGGGGGGCAGTTGGGAGAGCCTTTGATCACCCGCTGCTCTGCAAAGTAGTGAGTGATCTCTGAGTACATGCCATGCACTTACGCACGGCATCTATTCAGTGCTGGCATGTGAGCAGGGAGCTGCCCAACTGTTCGGGGAGCGCTGAACAAAATAAAAAATAAAAAAAGGTGCCATGTTGTGAGGCCAAGTCCACTAGGCAGAAGCCATGCACCTCCCATCCGAGGCCATGCCCCCTTCCCAGGTTGCACATGGCAAAGCCACGCAAGGGTCCTTAAGTCTCTTCATTGAAGAGTTGGGAGGGATTTATTAATGACTCTCCATAAATGCAGTGTACTTAGTAGTAAAAGTGCCTTGGCCAAATAAACTCAGTTCTTTCCCTGCAAAGTAACTTAATTTTACTTGCACAAAATGGTCATGAAATATTTATTTCAGCTGGGGTTGGGTATGCGTGACCGGAGGTCAGGAGACTGCTGATCACCATACCGATGCCGGTATCACGGCCGCGGAATGCTGGTGGGGGGGGGCGCACAACAAGCCCCTTGCAGGCTCGCCATAGGTTTTATTCCCACTCTATGGGTGTCGTGGACACCCACGAGTGTGAATAGTCCCTTAGTCCCTGTTGGTTGGCAACCATCAGGATTCTGAGCAGGCGGGATCCAGGGGTCGGTATCCAGGGGCCGGTCACATAACTGTATCCCTTCAGCTGTTCTTGAGCAGAGTGTGTTTGTCTTTTATAGCTGTATTAAAGCAGGGGCTGATATGTAAGGCGTTGCTTTGAATTACACTGCTTTTTCCATTTACAGCATGTGACAAATGGACACTTGGGATTGACACTTTGCCTGTTGCTCGCAACCATAAGTCTCTGTGCACTCACTCAGAACTTCTGTGGTAGAGGTACTCACTAGCTGGACCTGTCTCAGCGGTTCCTTACTGCACAAGACGACCGAGGCGTCTGCACCTTTCAGTAGGCCTGGCGGTGTCCAGTCCCCGGCTGCAACGTCTCATGCCCGCTCACCCGGCTCTCTGGTAGCACCCCGTTGCTTTTGCTCTGCAGCACCGCTCTCACCGCCCAGCGTGACCACAGTGCTCTAGGGAGCCACCACCCAGCGTGGAGTGCTCTAGGGAGCAAGACTTTTGGTACACCATGGAAAACAGGTGCGGGTTCGGTTTTCTGAAAACCGGACCCACACGAATTTGACATTTCCAACAGTTCCAAGCCTGGGCTTGGGTTTTCTTGCCAGGCTCAGATTACAAAATAAGGCAAAACATCATCTTCCCTGCATCGGATCTTGCATGTTTTGGATTCTATAAAAGTAATTCCCTCTGTGATTCGGTCATGAGTTCATACAGTATGCCATCATGTCGGAGGGTTAGAGTGAGGGGGCTGTGGGCTACAGCACTGTGACCGTGTCAGTAAAGGGCTATGGGTAAGGGTGTAGCTACCATAGGTGCAGGCAGTGCAGCTGCTATGGGGCCCAGAGCTGAGAGGGGCTTACCAAAGTTACATGTGTTATATATATTTTTCGCCATGGGGTCCTTTCAAACTTTTCCCTTGGGGCCTGCAATATATCTAGGTATGCCCCTGGACCTGCTCATTGTAGTGTGGTATAAAATGAGCTGGAGGGTATTTTAATGTTATATAATATGAACGGGGAGCACTATATATCATAATGTGAATTGGGGGTACTGTGCGACATAATGTGAATTGGGGGTACTGTGCGACATAATGTGAATTGGGGGTACTGTGCGACATAATGTGAATTGGGGGTACTGTGCGACATAATGTGAATTGGGGGTACTGTGCGACATAATGTGAATTGGGGGTACTGTGCGACATAATGTGAATTGGGGGTACTGTGCGACATAATGTGAATTGGGGGTACTGTGCGGCACCCTATGTGACATAGGGTGAACTTAAGCACTACTACGATTCATAAAAGAAACTAGGGCACTGCTATGGGGCATAACATTAAATAAGGCTCTGCTATGGTACAGAAAATGAACTAGGGCACTATTACAGGGCATTAACAACTGCTGCAGAGAAATTTCTCTCTACAAGCACTGGGACAAGGGGCCCCTTCAAAATGTTGCTATGGGGCCCACAAAGTTCTGGTTATGCCCCTGGCTATGGGCTGCAGCACTGCTGTGACTGTGTCAGTGAAGGGCTGTGGGCTGTAGCACTGCTGTGACTGTGTCAGTGAAGGGTATTGAGCTGCAGCACTGCTGTGACTGTGTAAGTGAAGGGTATTGAGCTGCAGCACTGCTGTGACTGTGTCAGTGAAGGGTATTGAGCTGCAGCACTGCTGTGACTGTGTCAGTGAAGGGTATTGAGCTGCAGCACTGCTGTGACTGTCAGTGAAGGGTATTGAGCTGCAGCACTGCTGTGACTGTGTAAGTGAAGGGTATTGAGCTGCAGCACTGCTGTGACTGTGTAAGTGAAGGGTATTGAGCTGCAGCACTGCTGTGACTGTCAGTGAAGGGTATTGAGCTGCAGCACTGCTGTGACTGTCAGTGAAGGGTATTGAGCTGCAGCACTGCTGTGACTGTGTCAGTGAAGGGTATTGAGCTGCAGCACTGCTGTGACTGTCAGTGAAGGGTATTGAGCTGCAGCACTGCTGTGACGGTCAGTGAAGGGTATTGAGCTGCAGCACTGCTGTGACTGTGTCAGTGAAGGGTATTGAGCTGCAGCACTGCTGTGACTGTGTCAGTGAAGGGCTGTGGGCTGTAGCGCTACTGTGACTGTGCCAGTGAAGGGCTGTGGGGAGCAGCACTGCTGTAACTGTCATACTGTGAAGGGATGTGGGCTGCAGCACTGCTGTGACTCTGTCAGTGAAGAGCTGTGGGCTGCCCTCTCTCTGCACATGTTATACAGGTATCTGTCCCCCCCCCCCCCCCCCCCCGCAGTGCACATGGTTTTGCCCATCTGCTACCAAACTTGCTGCTACGATCAGGTCTGAATTACCCCCATGGTACGATGTGCATACGATAACGACGGATAATATCGGCTGCACATACAGTATGATTGGAAGATGCAACATTCGACCCGCGGGACCACGCATCACATCGTAAACGTACCCAAAGAATACACGATGTGCACATGATGCAGTAATCGAGGCATCGAAATCGTGTATTCGTATGTAAAATCGTCCTAATGCAGGGCCAGCTTAAAGCTTCAATAAAAAGACTTTATACAAAAATAATAAATAAATAAATAAATACATATAATAATTGTTTAAAAATATATATAATACCACTCTGAGTCAGTATCTTGGGCAGTGGAGTATTATTTTGATTTTAATTAATTAATTGGTATGCGGTTATCTCCTATATAATAGCCCAGATCTGTGACTCTGTGACTGTGTGTATAACGCTGGGCGTGGCTAGAAGCTCTCATTGGGTTAGTGGCAGGTATATCACACCCAGTTCACAGCTGATTGGGTGAGAAACGCCCTCCCACACAGGTTACATCCAATGGGAGGCTCTGCCCTTTGCTGTGTTATCACAGAGCAGGATTAGCAATGGGACTGAAGGAGCTGCAGCTCCAGGCCCACATCCCAAAATAGTCCCACTGCATCTGCAGCAACATACCCTCCAACACTTTATACATAAACATTGATACACATTCGAAAAGGGGGCGTGGCCATGGGTACAGCCGCATGACCACTCCCCTTTTCCTATACTTTTAATGGAAGCTTGGAGAGTCAAAAATCGGTACAGACCATAAAAAAAAAGGGACTGTACCTGCCAAAAAGGTGCAGCTGGAGGGTATGCCACTGCATCTGCAGCAAGTCTCTGCGTTGTAGATAGGTAAACACATCTTTTACTGCAGCGTCCTGTGTCCTGCTGCCAGTCCACCTGCCCCCTCCAGCATCAACAATCCCCACTCCCTAGCCGCGGCGCAGGTGGAACAAAAGCTGCTGCGGCCACCGACATAGATGTGTATGAAAGGGCGCAGCGGAAGGCTTTCATAGCTCTCCCTGCGCCGCAAACTCTCTGAGCCCCAGAGCCTCCTCTGCATGTGATGTCACAGAAGTGCCTCCCCGCCACAGCCGCACCCAGATCCCCAGAGACCCTGACTCCGCAACACAGCACCTGGGCTGCCGGCCTGGAAGCTCTGAGATGGCTAATGTAACGGATAGAGTGGGTGATATCGCGGAGGGTAATGTATGGACGCAGAATCAATGTAAAAGGTGACAGTGCTGTGCAGTGCAGTGGGTGTGCAGTCAGGGCCGGTGCTAGGGTGTTCGGCCCCCCCCTGCAAACTATAAATTTGCACCCTTGCATACTTTACAAAGGCACTGCACACATAATACCCCCTGTAGTAGAGACACTTACACATGTAATGCCCCCTGTACCAGAGACGCTTACACATGTAACGCCCCCTGTACCAGTGACCACACACAAGTAACACCCCCTATAGCAGTGACGCTTACACACGTAACGCCCCAGTGTACCAGTGCCGCTTACACACGTAACGCCCCCTGTAGCAGTGACGCTTACACACGTAACGCCTCCTGTACCAGTGCCGCTTACACACGTAACGTCCCTGTACCAGTGATGCTTACACACGTAACGCCCCCTGTACCAGTGCCGCTTACACACGTAACACCCCCTGTACCAGTGCCGCTTACACACGTAATGCCCCCTGTACCAGTGCCGCTTACACAGGTAATGCCCCCTGTACCAGTGCCGCTTACACATGTAACGCCCCCTGTACCAGTGCCGCTTACACACATAACGCCCCCTGTACCAGTGCCGCTTACACACGTAACACCCCCTGTACCAGTGCCGCTTACACACGTAATGCCCCCTGTACCAGTGCCGCTTACACAGGTAATGCCCCCTGTACCAGTGCCGCTTACACATGTAACGCCCCCTGTACCAGTGCCGCTTACACACATAACGCCCCCTGTACCAGTGCCGCAGACACACATAACGCCCCCCTGTACCAGTGATGCTTACACATGTAACGCCCCCTGTACCAGTGCCGCTTACACACATAACGCCCCCTGTACCAGTGCCGCAGACACACGTAACGCCCCCCTGTACCAGTGATGCTTACACACGTAACGCCCCCTGCAGCAATGCCGCTTACAGGGCCGGTTCAAGCCCGCTCTGCGCCCCGGGCAGGAAATGGGGTGTGGCTTAATACAGGGGGCGTGGTCAGTTACGCCCCTTGTACAGTAGTAGTGCCGCTTAAATGCTGAGCGGTGCGCGATGACGTCATCGCGCACCGCACAGCAAAAGGTCTAGTTCCCTTCGTGGAGAGGACCTTTGCTGTGCGGTGCGCGATGACGTCATCGCGCACCGCTCAGCAAAGGTACTCTCCACGAAGGGAAACTAGACGCTACGCGTCTAGTTCCCTTCACAGGAGGCACAGACGGGGGACACAGCGGGCAGCGGAGGGCACAGCAGTGGCGGATCTTGCCATGGTGCGGCGCCCTCCGGATGGCACCAGCGCCCTCCGGAAGGCGGTGCCCCGGGCAAAAGTCCTGCTTGCCCGTGGAAAGATCCGCTACTGGCCGCTTACACACGTAATGCCCCCTGTACCAGTGCAGCTTACACACGGAACGCCCCCTGTACCAGTGCCGCTTACACACGTAACGCCCCCTGTACCAGTGCCGCTTACACACGTAACGCCCCCTGTACCAGTGCCGCTTACACATGTAACGCCCCCTGTACCAGTGCCGCTTACACACGTAACGCCCCCTGTACCAGTGCCGCTTACACACGTAATGCCCCCTCTACCAGTGCCGCTTACACACGTAATGCCCCCTGTACCAGTGCCGCTTACACACTTAATGCCCCCTGTACCAGTGCCGCTTACACACGTAACACCCCCTGTACCAGTGCCGCTTACACACGTAACACCCCCTGTACCAGTGCCGCTTACACACGTAACGCCCCCTGTACCAGTGCCGCTTACACACGTAATGCCCCCTCTACCAGTGCCGCTTACACACTTAATGCCCCCTGTACCAGTGCCGCTTACACACATTATGCCACAGTCACAAATACACACACATACACACACAACAGACACACATATATATATATATAAACACACACACATACATACTGTACATACATTACACACATACACAGTCACACATATATACAGTATACACAGACACTGTATATACACACACACACTCACTCTCTTTCCAGACACTTCCTAATGAAGTCTGGCTGGCCGAAGCTGTAGCAGCTCATCTTCCTGCTGCAGTATGATCCCGTCTAGCGCTGCCCCTTATTCCCATCTAGCTCCGCCCGGCCACTGAATGTCACACGGGGGAGAGGAGGCTTTGTGCTGCCGGCGCCGAGGGGGAGAGGAGGTTTTGTGCTGCTGGCGCCGCTGCATGTGTGACAGCAGCCGTCAGCAGCAGCAGGGATAGCAGCAGCAGCTCAGCATAGGGATGCAGAGCAGGGAGAACACCTCTCCTTCCTGGTGCCTCCCTGCACTGCATCCCTTTGCTGAGCGGCTAGCGCCGGCCCTGTGTGCAGTGACACCGACACTGCACAGCACTCTCACCTTTTACATTGATTCAGCCAGTCAGTCAGTTCTGCCAGCCAGTCACTATTGTTAGCACCGGTGTCCCAATGCGCCGCATTACAGGGAGTAGACGCACTAAATATACTACAGATACCAGCAGCCCTTAGCCCCGAAGCATTCCGGCCCTTAGGGCTGCTGGGAGCTGTAGTTTATTGAGTGCATCTTCTTCCCTGTAATGCGGCGCGTTGGGACACCGGCGCTAACAATAGTGACTGGCTGCTGTGCGAGTCTCTGGGAGAGCCACTGCCAAAGGGAGGACAGCAGCTTAGCTGCTGACAGGAGGAGAAGTAGGAGAAGCATTACCTGCCCCTCCCCCACTCACAGTACCTCCGGGTCCCATCCGCAGCACCCCCACACACCCCCTCCAGCACCCGTGGTAGCTCCGGACCCCCTCCCCCACCCGCAGCAACCCCGCACCTGCCCCTCCCGCCGCACCACAGCATTCGCCTCTCCCCCACCCGGGGCACCCACGCAACTGCTCTCCCCCTACCCGCGGTAGCTCCGGACCCCCACCTGCGGCACCACCGCACCAGCCCCTCCCCCACCTGCGGCACCACCGCAACCGCCCCTCCCCCTCCCACGGCACCCCGCACCCACCCCTCCCAACCGCGTCTTCCCCGCACCCGCCACTCCCCCAACCACAGCACCTACTAGGTGATTCATCAGGCCATGCGTGCGCTGTTCACACCATTGCAAGGGGCTACGACCCCTATCGCACGCCCTTTGTCCGTGCAATATTTATCCACTCACACAATTACGATTGGAGGTAATACTCCATATAATAAAAATATTGCACGCCACAAGGGTGTGCAAGGGTTAAGGGGGCGTAGCCCCTTACGACGGTGTGAAGAGCGCCCGTAGGGTGCGATGAATCACCTAGTAAACAAATAATCATCTTCTCAGCTTTTTCATACATAGCCTCCATTCTTGTACGCTCATGACAGGCGCTGTAAAGCGTTAACAACCTGTGAGACGCAAGCTCTTATTGTCTATATAATGCATGCGTAAGACAGGTTGCACATTTGCAGGCACCTGGTTTTTGAATGATCCCCTTTGTCAAGCCAGACGCAGATCTCTCAGACAGCCGCAGAACGTCCCTGGTGCTGAGACAGTAATGTGACTGTCACACCAGCCCGTGTGTGACTGCTGATCCGCCCTGTGACATATCACACTGGTCTCCTCCGTCTCATTATCTCTGCTCAGCCAAGGGCAGCAAAGGAGAGCTCAGACCAGCTTCCAAAGATGAGACGTCTAAGCAGATTACTCCTGTGACTGCAGGAGGCCAGGATTGCTGCACAATGCTTAGAAATTAATAGCGCTAGAAAAACTCATTTGCAGAACGGTTAATTTCCATTCCCGCCATGGCCCAGCCTGGCGACCTGACCAGAGCTGCTTGTCCAGGTCCCACATGATGGGAAACAGTTTCCCATAAGCATTTGTGCTTAGTATCACACAGATGATACGGTTCTGAGCTCTGACCAATGGATTTACCACGCGCTTTATGTCTTGTCTTGCTGCTTCCTTATGACACGTACATTTGGCAGATGCCACATGTTACCCTTAGGCGACCTTACAGATCTGTCAAACTGGGGCGAGTCCAGTCGTTATAAAATCATTGTTCCCATTGGCAGAAATACCACGTAGAGTGCAGCCACTACGGGGCCTAGAGGTGAGGAGGGCCTGGCAATGCCTGGTCACCTGCCTAGGGCCCCTGCCCAGCTCTTCAGATTGGAGCTTCACAGTTCACTGGGGCGGGTCCAGTCATTATAAAATCATTGTTCCCATTGGCAGAAATACCACGTAGAGTGCAGCCACTACGGGGCCTAGAGGTGAGGAGGGCCTGGCAATGCCTGGTCACCTGCCAAGGGCCCCTGCCCAGCTCTTCAGATTGGAGCTTCACAGTTCACTGGGGCGGGTCCAGTCATTATAAAATCATTGTTCCCATTGGCAGAAATACCACGTAGAGTGCAGCCACTACGGGGCCTAGAGGTGAGGAGGGCCTGGCAATGCCTGGTCACCTGCCAAGGGCCCCTGCCCTGCTCTTCAGATTGGAGCTTCACAGTTCACGTGCCAGTACACAGTACATGTGAATGCGCAGTTCCTGGCAGGATTTGGCAGCGTCCAGCAAAATCGTACCGTGGGCCCGGCGAAGTCGTTCGACCCCGATTGTTCCTGTTTTAAACCAAATGGAGAGACAGGGTTGGTCCTGCAATATTATCTCCCAGTCTCCGCAGTGCTTTACAACTGGGGACAAGCAGTAATTAAACGTGACTGGGTATTAAGATACAGACAAAGTGGCAAGAGGGTTCCGCTCGCAAGCTTAGACTGTGTGAGAGAGTCCTGATTCGTGGAGCTGAAAACGATGCGGGGTTAATGATGTAGGAAAGTGGTTGAAGGTCATTCAAAAAGTATATCTCTCTAGAAGGGGATTGGTTACGCCACGAGGGTTGGGTGGGGAGTCTTACTTTACCTTGGGGATTAACCCCTCATAAGCACTATAATAACACCCTTTTACTACACAAAATAAATCCTCTGCAGGTTCTTTCTCTTTGGACCATGGGATAATCCTCCAGAATAGGGTCTGTTGGTAGGTAAAGCTTGGTGCGGATTTTAGTTGGATTGGGGATGGCGTTAAATTTGATCCGAATTTTCCTGGATATATTTTGGGAGTTTATGTACAATGAGGAAAATTACACTGTTCTCTCTCTTTCCCACCCCCAACACATCTCCACCCACAATGTATTATCCCATTATGTTATCAGCCCCAACTCTGGTTTAATTTGTTATTATAAAGCAGTAGCTCTTCTTATACATTTGTAATAAAAATGTATGCTGCAGCTGTGGTCGTTTTTCTATTTGAATGACATACTGGCGATTAAAGCGCACCTGTAGCTTACACTTCGTGTGGGCAACCATATTTCCCAGAATGCAGCCCATTCATTGGCTAGAAATCAGTGAGACCAATGAAGTCACTGAGCCCAAGAGCATTTGTATGTTGCATTTTCAAAATGGCTGCCCCCGCAATCTGCAGGGGAAAAATATGTTCTTCAAAGTTCAAAACTGGCTTCCGTGGTAAGTACATATTCAATTTCTTATGGTAAGCACATGCATATCTTACATCTGGTCTAGAGTTTGTGCTTATTCGGCAATCCATTCCTAACAACAGCCCAGGTGTCTGAACCAAAAGGGGATGTGAGGAAAACATTGTGAGGAGATGGATTTGGCACGGCTGGCACTGGTTTGGCATTGTCTATCCCAGGGGCACACACTCCCAGGAGGAACTTTTGTTTCACCATGGAAACCTGCAAGGAATACGGGCCTCGCTGCTGACACCCCGCAGATTGTGGACCCCCATGTAAGCACCAGGCATATCTGTCCGGATACGTAATCAGAAAGGAAGAGGCACCACAAACAGGTCCAGCCTCCTTCCTCTGAGGTCAGTGGACCAAAGACCTACAATAATTGCAATAATTTTAGAAGTGAGGGGCGTAGGTACCGTGGCCTGTCTGGAGGCAAAAGTATGCCCAATAGCTATGCCCATAAGATGGCATGGCCATGCTTACATGCGTTAGGAGAGCGCTGTCCCTGTCTGACAGTGAGGCCCCAGACTGCCAGAGGCGCTACCTCTGACCCTGTGCAATACCCTCCTCCGTGCTAGAAGGATGTACCCCTGAGAATCCAGAGTCTATGAGTGACCCTATTGTTACCCATCTGTCACACCCCACCTGCCCTATAAGCTCCTGAGTGGTTCTGGTACTGTGTACCTGTTATACATGCCTGCTGTACCCGGGCTCATCCTGTAAACCTGTCCTGCCTGGTTACTATAACAAGGACCTGGTTAAGTTATCTATGTGTGCAGGGCCGAAACAAGGATTTTCGTCACCTGGGGCAAGACCGTAATCCCCCCCTTGCCCCCCCATAAAAAAACCCCAATAACAACAAAGAAACAAACCCTGTGAGGCTAAAATAATCTGATTATCAAAAATTTTTTTTTTAAAGTGGATACTATTGGACAATATTCCCCTTTGTGCCCCAAATGCCCTAAACGTCACATGCCCCCCCCCCCTCAGCAGCGTGTTCCAATACATGCTCCCCTGTGTGTCCCCATACATTGCATTATATCACTGCACTATATCATAACACTTCATCACTGCACTACATTCCCCTCTCCACTGCACTACATCACTATACTACATCACTATACTATATCCCTTACATACTGAACTACATCACTGCACTACATTCCCCTATTCACTGCACTACCTCACTATACTACATCCCTTACACGCTGAACTACATCACTGCGCTACATTCCCCTATTCACTGCACTACATCACTATATTACATCCCCTACACGCTGAACTACATCACTGCGCTACATTCCCCTATTCACTGCACTACATCACTATACTACATCCCCTACACGCTGAACTACATCACTGCACTACATGTCCCTATACACTGCACTACATAACCTATATACTACACTACATCATTACATCCCTTTATATGCTACACCACATCAGCGCACGACATGCCCCTATATACTGCAATACATTACTACACTACATAGCCTATGTGGTACACTACATAACTACACCATATCCCCATCTGGGAGGTAAAGCGGAGGTTATTACTGCTAACTGGGCGCACAGTGTCGATAATAAAGTCTGTCTTTAAACTTACCACAAAGCTGCTGTAGTGATACTCGGTGAGAGTTGGAGGTTGTCCAGGCTCTTAGCTTCCACTGTCAAGTGGATAGCTAGCAAAGTGAGCCTTTGATTTCTGTATCATCAGTGACTGCACCTGTTAACAAGCAGAAGCCTGGGGCAGTGTGTCCTCTCAATGGTGTGTAGCCGGCAGCTTGTATCGGTTGGTGCTGGGCAGGCAGCCGGGATCATAGCCGGGATCATAGCCTGCTGAAAAACACAGCTCCAACAGCTCGCTTCTATAGCTTGCACAGTGCACAGCACGCTGGTCGCAGCACTGCATGGCAAAGAAAAGAGTTTAAGACAGTAGCCGACATAAGTGAGATCCCAGGTACTGGAGCTCACCCGCACAGCATCGGAGCCAGCTGCGGGCAGACAGGTGGGTCAGAGATACTGCCCCGGGAGCTGTCTGCTGTCTCACTGGAGCATAGCACTGCCAGTAAAAAAACAAACAAAAAAACTCAAAAATCTGCTCCTCTGTAACTCCTTGGTGCCCCCTCAAATCCTGCACCCGAGGCGCATGCCCACTTAACCCCCCCTAGTTGTGGATGTGTGTACTAACCATCATCACAAACTGCTGCCACCTATATCACCTAGTATCTACCCAGGGGTGTAAATTCATACTAGAAACCCTGAGGCAAGTAACAGTAGAGGTTGTTGCCCCCTCCCTCCCCCCCCCACTCAACTTGCATTCACTACCAACAGTCCCAGCAGCACCCAGGAAATCACTATCTCCATGGGCACTTAAATGGTAGAGAGCTGAGCAGGGGCGTAACTAGAACTTTGTGGGCACCACAGCAAAAATTTTAAGAGGCCCCCAACGCAGATCTCCAGAAAGAGAGTGGCAGCAGGGACACAGAGACAGAGAGTGGCAGCAGGGACACAGAGATAGAGGGTGGCAGCAGGGAGACAGAGGGTGGCAGCAGGGACACAGAGATAGAGGGTGGCAGCAGGGACACAGAGACAGAGGGTGGCAGCAGGGAGACAGAGGGTGGCAGCAGGGACACAGAGACAGAGAGTGGCAGCAGGGACACAGAGACAAAGAGTGGTGGAAGGGACACAGAGACAGAGAGTGGCAGCAGGGACACAGAGACAGAGGGTGGCAGCAGGGACACAGAGACAGAGAGTGGTGGAAGGGACACAGAGACAGAGGGCGGCAGCAGGGACACAGAGACAGAGAGTGGTGGAAGGGACACAGAGACAGAGAGTGGCAGCAGGGACACAGAGACAGAGAGTGGCAGCAGGGACACAGAGACAGAGGGCGGCATCAGGGACACAGAGACAGAGAGTGGTGGAAGGGACACAGAGACAGAGAGTGGCAGCAGGGACACAGAGACAGAGAGTGGTGGAAGGGACAAAGAGACAGAGAGTGGTAGCAGGGACACAGAGACAGAGAGTGGTGGAAGGGACACAGAGACAGAGAGTGGCAGCAGGGACACAGAGACAGAGAGTGGTGGAAGGGACACAGAGACAGAGAGTGGCAGCAGGGACACAGAGACAGAGGGCGGCAGCAGGGACACAGAGACAGAGGGTGGCAGCAGGGACACAGAGACAGAGAGTGGCAGCAGGGACACAGAGACAGAGGGCGGCATCAGGGACACAGAGACAGAGAGTGGTGGAAGGGACACAGAGACAGAGAGTGGCAGCAGGGACACAGAGACAGAGAGTGGTGGAAGGGACAAAGAGACAGAGAGTGGTAGCAGGGACACAGAGACAGAGAGTGGTGGAAGGGACACAGAGACAGAGAGTGGCAGCATGGACACAGAGACAGAGAGTGGTGGAAGGGACACAGAGACAGAGAGTGGCAGCAGGGACACAGAGACAGAGAGTAGCAGCAGGGACACAGAGATAGAGGGCGGCAGCAGGGACAGAGAGATAGAGAGTGGCAGCAGGAACACAGAGACAGAGGGTGGTGGAAGGGACACAGAGACAGAGTGGCAGCAGGGACATAGAGACAGAGAGTGGTGGAAGGGACACAGAGACAGAGGGCGGCAGCAGGGACACAGAGACAGAGGGCGGCAGCAGGGACACAGAGACAGAGAGTGGCAGCAGGGACACAGAGACAGAGAGTGGTGTAAGGGACACAGAGACAGAGAGTGGCAGCAGGGCCACAGAGACAGAGGGCAGCAGCAGGGACATAGAGACAGAGTGTGGTGGAAGGGACACAGAGACAGAGAGCGGCAGCAGGGACACAGAAACAGAGTGGTGGAAGGGACACAGAGACAGAGAGCGGCAGCAGGGACACAGAGACAGAGGGCAGCAGCAGGGACATAGAGACAGAGAGCAGCAGCAGGGACACAGAAACAGAGAGTGGTGGAAGGGACACAGAGAGCGGCAGCAGGGACATAGAGACAGAGGGCGGCAGCAGGGACATATAGACAGAGAGTGGTGGAAGGGACACAGAGACAGAGAGTGGCAGCAGGGACACAGAGACAGAGAGTGGCAGCAGGGACACAGAGACAGAGGGTGGCAGCAGGGACAAAGAGACAGAGAGTGGCAGCAGGGACACAGAGACAGGGCGGCATCAGGGACACAGAGACAGAGAGTGGTGGAAGGGACACAGAGACAGAGAGTGGCAGCAGGGACACAGAGACAGAGAGTGGTGGAAGGGACAAAGAGACAGAGAGTGGCAGCAGGGACACAGAGACAGAGAGTGGTGGAAGGGACACAGAGACAGAGAGTGGCAGCAGGGACACAGAGACAGAGAGTGGTGGAAGGGACACAGAGACAGAGAGTGGCAGCGGGGACACAGAGACAGAGGGCGGCAGCAGGGACACAGAGACAGAGAGTAGCAGCAGGGACACAGAGATAGAGGGCGGCAGCAGGGACAGAGAGATAGAGAGTGGCAGCAGGAACACAGAGACAGAGGGTGGTGGAAGAGACACAGAGACAGAGAGTGGCAGCAGGGACATAGAGACAGAGAGTGGTGGAAGGGACACAGAGACAGAAAGTGGCAGCAGGGACATAGAGACAGAGGGCGGCAGCAGGGACATAGAGACAGAGAGCGGCAGCAGGGACACAGAGACAGAGGGCGGCAGCAGGGACACAGAGACAGAGGGCGGCAGCAGCGACACAGAGACAGAGGGCGGCAGCAGGGACAGAGACAGAGGGCGGCAGCAGGGACACAGAGCCAGAGGGCAGTATGTATTAACATACATCGCCGTCCCTTACCACCCATTACAGCGATGTTAATCGCATATGTACTAAGGGAGTAGTGTAGTGACCCGGGACCCGTTTACAGCATGTGAAGAGCCCATACCTCCCTGACCGCAGTGTCCCACGGCCGGTCGGGAGGTTGGGGGGCAGAGCATGCCGTCGGCACTACTGTCTGTCCTGCTATGCAGACAGCAGCGCTGGCCGGGACAGTGTGTACCGGACGCTGGGGGCAGCCCGGCAGCTTCCAGAGTGACAGTGGGCGGCATCACATTGGGGACGTGGCCTTACGGGACCGATGCCATGCCCTGAGGGTCCCGATCTGCCGGTTTTCCTGGCGCTTGGAGATTACATCATTTCCAAGCGCCGGCCAGAAGACACTGCGCTGTTGTGGAAAATGGGTCATGTCTCGGGTCTGACCTGTCTTGGAACCGTGTTCCAAATCCCAGGTCAGACCCGAGACTCCTAGTGGAAAAGGGGTATAACCTGTTACTACTTGTTTGCTTGGATCCCTGAACTTGCAACATTGTAGTCACAGTTTAAATTGCAACATTTAAACTTGATGGCTGATAGACATTGTCATATTCTTCTTACTGGTTTGAGCTGCAAAACTTCTTGTAAAGAGTGACAGTAATTCCTCCTTAAAGCTGAAGTTCAGCTTCATTACTACCGTGGCAGACAGGTAACAACCCATTCCGGATTTACCATAAGCAACATGTGCACCAACAAGGTTAAACCAGAATGAAGCCCACAATAGACTTCTATACCACTAGGGTTGTTTTATGCTGCAGTATAGAGATAAGACAGAGTTATTCCATACTAAGTATTACATAATTATTATAATAGTGTAAGTTGTATTACTGTGAGAAATACGTGTTATAGAATATTGGGGGTGATTCCGAGTTGTTCGCTTGCTAGCTGCTTTTAGCAGCATTGCACACGCTAGGCCGCCGCCCTCTGGGAGTGTATCTTAGCTTAGCAGAATTGCAAACGAAAGAGTAGCAGAATTGCGAATAGAAATTTCTTAGCAGTATCTGAGTAACTCGAGACTTACTCCTACATTGCGATCAGTTCAGTCCTTTTCGTTCCTGGTTGGACGTCACAAACATGCCCTGCGTTCGGCCAGCCACTCCCCCGTTTCTCCAGACACTCCCGCGTTTTTCCCTGACACGCCTGCGTTTGTCCGCACACTCCCAGAAAACGGCCAGTTTCCTCCCAGAAACACCCACTTCCTGTCAATCACACTACGATCAGCAGAACGATGAAAAAACTTTGTTACGCCGTGAGTAAAATACCAAACTTTTGTGCTAATTTACTTGGCGCAGGCGTGCTGCGTACATTGCGCATGCGCAGTTTGCGACTAATCGCTCCGTAGCGAAAAAAATAACGAGCGAACAACTCGGAATGACCCCCATTGTTATAAACTACTGGCGCCCAAGATGGCTGCCTCACCTTTTGTATGCTCCTGATCATCCCCATAAAACAGCTTAAATTCACCACAACTGACCTATGAATCATCATAAATACCCAAGGACTTACCTTTAACTTGTATCTAACACAAATCAATAAAGTCCTTCACAGCGCTGCTCTTGTAATAAGTCTCTAAGGGATACCACAGCTTAAAAATGACTGTAAATCGTCCATATGTCTTATCCACTATGAATGGACAAATAACTCTGATATACTTCACAGTATTGTTCTTATACTTCCACTCCAGTATATACCGCGTTATTCATATAATAGACAGTCTATTATGTGTCCACTCCAGAAATGAATTTTTCAATGCGGATGTCAAAAAGGTTAAAAAACACACTTTATTTTAAAAAGATCCACTGTTAAAAACAGGATTTGCACTTTGCAAAATCCACTGTATGAATAGTATCTTCCTTCTTATATAAAGCAATATTCAGTAACATTCGGTTTAGCAGTTTGGTTCTGGGATGGATGGATATTCCCAGGTGGGAGCTCACCAAGTCCGCTGGACGCCGATCTCTTTAGCGGGGGCTTTCTACTCGGGAATTACGTTACCCGTGAAACGCTGCCGTTCCCTCCGCTGGCTGTCCTCCGGCTGTGAACCTCCCGGCGCTGCACGCGCTTCTGACCGCTCTGCTCTCCTCCCGTCCCTGAATGCTTTCTGCTGTTAACTTGTACTACTCTACGCGGACATTTCATCAAAACCAACGGATTGCATTCCTGCGCTGAGATACACACTGGATTGAATCCTGGACTGAATCCTCTGCATATCTCCACTGAGAAATCCTCCAGTTTAGCAGCTGCTGTATTCTGCATTGGACATTACCCAGATAAGGTACTGTGGATTACAACCTATCTTTGGCTACATCCAGCCCCTCACTTAGACATCATCCACCTCTGTTCTCTGAGCAACAAATAACTGACTTATTGCATTAATCTACTAATATCAGTATATTCAGGCTCTGAATTGCTGAAGGCTCACTGTTTAAAACCAGGATCCATTTCCAGGACAAGTTATCACTACCCCCACAAAAAAATCTACTTCAAAGGCCTCTCACACTGAGACTTTTCACACCTACACAGTAGGAATTGGCTTCTAACACCTTTCCAAAAGACTGCCTATCCTAGGATAATTGACTAAATCAGCAGTTATTTTATTTATTACTTGCTTCAAATATACCCAATAGGTTATAGCAATAACTTTGTTCATAATCCCATTATAATTTTGGATCACATACCGAATTGGGGGGAAACAAAACACACACAAAAAAACAAGAACAAAAAAAAAAACCCACTGCTTTCTCTCCCTCTCTCATCATCATATGCAGCTCAAACTTATAGTAAATCTGTCATTGATGACCAAATGCATACGTATTGCTCCAGCTTCATTCTTTCACTCCGCCCACCACTTTCTGCAGTTCCTATCACACCATCACAGGCTTCTATTCTCCAATCCCTTGGCATTTAAAAAAGAAAACACAGGCGCATTCGTGGGAAGCGAGCAGGCCGGAAATGTATTTATCCCGGTAACCATCTAAGTCCTTTGCCCACCTGCTCACCCCCATACTCAAAGAACAATCAAATAGAAGTGATACCCAAAAGACGGCCCTGTGTTTGGAAGGACAGAACTGTCAACTTTCACTTTGTGACCCCCATACCCAGAGCTCCTGCACTTAACATAAAGAAAACTGAAGGCCCTCTGGTATGCCCAATCAGGTCAGTCCTTTGTAATGCCAGATCTATAAGAAACAAGACTGCAACAATTGCTGACCTTATTGAATCTGCAGATCTAACCTATATTACAGAGACCTGGCTAGATGAAAATGCAGCACCTATATTGGAGGCTGCAGTACCAACAAACTACTCTGTCATCCACAACCCAAGACTGGACCGCAGGGGTGGCGGGGTGGCTATCTGCTTCAAAAAAGAACTTAAACTTAGGGTCCATCCTATTGAAAACTACTCGCTCATTCGAGTGCATTGCTGCCCGGAGTTCGACAGGATTAGGTTTCAGAGTACTTCTCATTTACCGGCCACCTGGAGATGGAAAGATATTTCTACAAGAAATTGCAGACACTGTTGCTGGCCTGGTTCTGGAACATCAAAGATGGCTCATCCTCGGGGATTTCAATGCATGGGTGGATGATGAGCTCTCACGCCTTGGCCAAGACCTCCTGTGCACAATGAATGGTATGGGCTTCACACAGGTCATTCCCTCTGCCACACATAAAAGTGGTCACACTCCCGACCTTGTCTTTCAGATTGGATTAGAAGTCACTGACCTAAAAATAAACCCAGTCATCTGGTCAGACCACTACTCCCTCTGGTTCTCAGTTGCAACCCCTCAAATAAGATCTCTGCCCGTGGAGTTGACCAGGTATCATCCAAGGAGCGGTATGATTCCCCAGGCTCTTGCAGCAAATATGGATCTCTCTCTCTCTGCTATACTGGGTGCCCGTGAAGATCCCTGTTCCCTAGTCCGTTATTATAATAGGGATGTTATGGCTGCAATTGATATTATCGCCCCTGTGCGTTTAAGACCTCGTAAACCACAATGTCAAGCTCTATGGTTCGACAACAGTGTTAGTGAGCTCAAGAAAAGGGGGCGTAGACTGGAAAGATGATGGAGGAAGACTAACTTAGTGGATGACAAAATAAAACTAATAAAGCATAACGAAGAATATCAATCGACAATCACTCGTAAGAAAGCACAGTTCCTGTCAAATGAGATCACAGCAGCAAACAATAGGCCAGCTCAACTTTTCCGCACAGTGGAGATGCTTTGCAAGCCAGCATGCCTGCAGACTGATGAGACCCTCTCCCAGGCAAGATGCAACGAGTTTGCAAACCTCTTTGCAGATAAAATATCCACCATCCGGGCTGGAATCTCTACAGTGCCATCAAAGGAGTGCCAAACTACAAAGCCTGCCAATATAAGCTACCTGCCTTCATGGACCAGCTTTGACCCAGTGGATGTAAAGGACACTGCTGAAATTGCTCGGATTTTGCGTCCCACCACTTGTGATCTGGACCCAGCCTCAACCAAGCTTCTAATAGGTTGTATGGATATAATTGGTCCTGTTTTTACAAAAATTGTTCAATGCTCTTTGCAGACAGGCATTTTTCCTGGACCCCTAAAGGAAGCAATTGTTAGACCGCTTCTTAAAAAACCTAATTTAGATCCCGACTGCATGACCAACTACAGAACGGTACCAAACCTTTCTTTCCTAGGAAAGGTTATTGAGAAAGTCGTTGCAAATCAACTGGAAACCCACCTGACAACCCATGATATTTATGATCCATTTCAATCAGGATTCAGGAGAAGACATAGCACTGAAACGGCCCTGGTGTGTGTGTGTTAAATGATCTTCTGATGGCAAAAGACAGAGGTGACTGTTCAATATTAATCCTTCTGGATCTCTCGGCAGCATTTGATACCGTGGACCATGGGCTTCTGATTGAGCGACTGATACATTTCTGTGGTCTGGATGGCACAGTCCTAAGCTGATTCAAATCATTTCTCACAGGCAGGTCACAGAGAGTATCATCTGGATTTTACTCATCACCACCAGTGCCATTGCCATGTGGTGTCCCACAAGGTTCTATACTATCCCCCATGCTTTTTGCAGTATACATGCTCCCATAATCAGGCGCCATGGCCTGGTCTACCACTGCTATGCAGATGATACACAACTGTACTTGTCCTTTGCTCCGGGCACTGATAACCCAATAGCAACCCTAAATGGCTGTCTAGCTGAACTACAGGAGTGGATGAGCGCAAGTTGGCTGCGACTGAACCCGGATAAAACAGAGGTCCTTATGATAGGCCCGCAACATCAAAGGACAAGACTGCAGCATAGCCAACCAACTGGATTTACACTCGGGGATTCAGAATTACAGACCAGTGATCGTGTGTGGAATCTTGGCGTTGTCCTGGATGGTGGCTTGACACTTAAACATCAGATATCAGCCACAATCAAATCCTCATTCTTTCACTTGAGGAACATAGCCAGAATCAAGCACTTAATTCCCTCAGATGATCTGCCAAATGTCATACATGCATTTGTATCATCTCGATTAGACTACTTTAATGCCCTCTACCTTGGTCTCCCAGCAAAAGAATTGCAATGCTTACAGCTGGTGCAAAACACAGCTGCCAGGCTATTAACCAACCATAGATCAAAATGGATGTGAAAAAAAGAAAGAATGGGAGCGCTGGATGAATCTAATATATATTTTTTTATTAAAATATTATTATATCAACCACGTAAAAATACAGTACATAAACTGGCCTAAAAATGATGAACAATTAATAATGTATAAATATATACAAGACTGCCATATCTCCTGAACCAATATGAATAAGAAAACCTTTAATAAACCTTAATTAAGGGCTGCATTGGTGCTTCATGAAAATCAGCCGTGCGTCCACGAGCTGAAATATTTATAAAAAGGAGACTGATGAAAAAGTGCCTCTGTTATAAATCACTGTTAAAGTGTACACTCTCTTCTCCTTGTACACAAAAGAACCTCATTGGCAAAGAGTATCCCAGTATTGAAATTGCGGACACCCGCGCTGTATTATTAAGTGACAAATGAACGGTGATAGTCAAATTCACTTGTAGTATATCACCTGATGTGAGAGCCTCTCCGTCAAAGGCGCTGTACTGAGCCGGGTTTGCAGCGGCTCTGTGCAGTGAAAGTACAGCTGGTCACGTCGCCAGTGAACCATCCAGACAAACGCGGTTGTTTTCTCCGCTAAAGGGTACTGTACCAATTTGAATGTGCAGCAGTGCAGAAAGATTGGAGCAGCAAATTCCCCAGCCGCTGGTGAAAAGTCCGTTTTAATTGCGGCTACGGTCTTTTATACATATTAACCAACCAGCCCCGTTCTAGCCACATAACACCCATCCTCTACTCCCTTAACTGGCTGCCTGTAAGATGGCGAATCATCTTCAAGATTGGCTAACTGAGTTTCAAAGCATTACATGACCAGGGCGCAAGGTACCTGAAACAGCTTCTGACCCCATACTGCCCCACTCGATTACTGCGATCTGTAGATGAAGGACTTTTAGCAGTACCTAGAATCTACCGTAATCCATCTGGGGGTCGAGCTTTTAGTCATGCGGCTCCGACTCTATGGAACTCACTTCCCCGCACAGTGCGAGAGGCCCCAACTATAGAATCCTTAAAAAGTAGACTCAAGACTTTTCTGTTTTCTCAAGCATTTCCATAATGTCCCTTTCAGTATCTTCATGCTTCTGTATTTTATGAAAATGTACTTCATTATTTTCTGTACTATATTATGCTATGTATCTGTTAAGCGCCTTGAGTCCTATTGGAGAAAGAGCGCTATATAAATAAAATTATTATTATTATTATTATTATTATAGAGGTACTTTGCACTGTTATTAATCTTGCCTTGCAAAGCTGCATTCCAGTAAAGGGGTCCATTTATCAACAAGTTTTAACTATTTAAAACTTGTTGCATTTGATAAATGGTGCTCCAGCCAATTGGCTCATAACTGACTGTCATGTGTTTGCAACTGACAGTTTGGAGCTGATTGGCTGGAGCACTATTTGTCATAAGCAATGTGTTTTAAATAGCTAAAACTCGTTGATAAATGGGCCCCAAAGTTTTTACTGTTTCGTTTATTGTACCTATGGTGGGAGCTAAATGTTTATGAAGTAATGTGAAGTAATGTGAAATTAGAGAAGTCTTTTGTAATAAAACAAATATCAGAGTTCTCTTGGGAAGATTACACCACATTGTGGGTAAACAGCGGTCCGCTCTGTTAGGAAAAATGTTTTTTAACAGGGAAAACTTGTCTCTGTCAGGTGAGAAATGATCTGAAATACAAGAGCCAAAAGATTTTGATCGTTCACTGACCTAACACATCTCAACAGCAATGACCTGTGAAAAGCCTAATGCCGCAACGCTAGCGGTCTATCACACTGTGACGTCACTAGCTCTGCCTCTGTGTACTATCTAGGATATCGACTGCTCACCTTTCACTCCCAATCTGGACCAGCATCCCCATACAATAGTACAGGCACCAGGGGCATCAGAACGTTTTAGGTTGCCGGGGGGAGGAGGTGGTACCATTGGAAGCAGAAGGAAGTAGAGCCTCTTGGGAGTCGGAGGCCTTGAATCCCAGGGATTATGGAGGCACTACAATGGGGGGAGGAGGAGCGTGGGACCGAGGTAGCTTTGCAGCCAGCCAGACCGCACATTGCTCTTCCTGTACATCCGCGCGCCTCTCTCATGTTTGGGGGGGGGGGGGGGGGGACGCCTCTGATGGACACTTAAGGGGGAATTCAAATGTTTGAAAAGTCAGTTGGGTGTCTGTTTTTTCCTGTCTATTAGATTACAGACACCCAACTGACTTTTCAAACAATTGAATCTCCCCCTTAAAGTCATCAAGTTCCGAAAATAAAAATATTTTGAGGAAATTGACTGTTGGCATTGCGGGGACACTAAAATGAATGACAGTGATAATAATTGTAAATATGCTGCATTTTCCCCTTGTTCAGTTCCAATCAGTCACTTATTACACTGCTGCGCGGCCTAGGCCTTCGTGGCTGTCTTGTTATTATTATCCTGTGTCTGTGTGTCCCGGCCTAGGCTTCAGTCTGTAATAGCTGTAGAGGACATCCACCGCCTGGCAGGCTTGTTGTGGGTCCTCTCTGACGCCTGAACAGATTCACACAGATCAGATCAAAGGGGTGTAGTATGGTATGCCGGCGGCCGGGCTCCCAGCGACCAGCATACAGGCGCCGGGAGCCCGACCGCCGGCATACCGACAGTGTGGCGAGCGCAAATAAGCCCCTTGCGGGCACGGTGGCACATTACACGCGCCACGCTATTTTATTCTCCCTCCAGGGGGGTCGTGGACCCCCACGAGGGAGAATAGGTGTCGTATTATTTTTGATGGTGTAGGGGATGATTCTTTCCTTTCTCACTTCACCACACATATGAATAATAATTCATTTAATTTATTTTTTTCTTGTAATATGGAAAAGAGATCTGTTTCCTTTCTAGATATTTCCCTCTCAATTGAGGAAAATGAGATTGTTACACAAACATATAGGAAAGAGGTGGATAACTTTAGTTTCCTACATTTTATTAGTTCTCATTACAGACCATGGGTCGAGAATATTCCCAGAGGACAATTGAGACGTATCCGAAGAAATTGTACTCACTTAGAAACCTTTGAGAGGCAGAAGAGCTAATAACAGCCTTTAAAAATAAGGGTTATCCTAGTGATATACTTACCTCTGCCTACATTGAAACTAAGAACTTGGAAAGGGAAGATCTTCTTGTATATAAAGAGACTTTATGCCGCGATCCCCGGCATTACACTGCAGGGGGCGTGGCTATGATGACGCGATTCAGCAAGAATCGCGTCATCAACTGCCCGGACCGCCCACTTTACACAGTAAGTGGGCGGACGGGCAGGGTGACACCTGGTTCCGGGAGACTTGCCTGCTCTTCCGTGGGGCCGGGAGGGTCACACGATTTTCGGGAGCCTCCCGGCCATTCCGGGAGAGTAGGCAAATATGCCCACTGATATGTGCTGCAGTCCCCTATTTTCCTTATTGTTACAAAACAGTGTAAAGAAAGGCGACAAAGTAACATTTACGATGTGCTCTGCACACGCACCCTGCAGCCTGTACAGCCGCCCGGAGGGTCCTATAGGGGTGGGTGACATTGTGTCTCAGGGGTGGCAGATGTGCTGTCTATGGTGACTGCAAGATGTACCAAGAGCCTGACACAGGTCTGATTGTGAGAGATCTGAGCATGTGCAGGACCCGCTCCGTGCATCACCGCGCGCAGTGCACCCAAGCCGCAGCATAGTTCACATGCTGCGACCATTTGGGGGGCTGGTGGTGGCAATACCTGTTGCTGCAGTAAACTAAAGCCCCTGGTTAAGTCTAATCAGATGGTGTGTCTCTAACACTTCTATTCAGCTGGTATATACTATTTACCAACGTTGTACACGACAAAATAATATACAAGTATCAACAATAATGACTCATTTATTAAGCGTCAGTAGCCGGCACAGAGGCTCCAGGGCTGGATTAAGGGCCACACGGGCCTATTGTGAGAAGCAGAGGAGCTGTGACAAGTGCTGTGTGGGTGTGGCCAGTGCTATGTGGGTGTGGCCAGTGCCATGTGGGTGTGACATAAAAACATAGAATTTGACGGCAGATAAGAACCACTTGGCCCATCTAGTCTGCCCCTTTTTTTTATCCTTAGGTAATCTCAACCCTTTTTGAACCTTAATTCTTTGTTAATTCTTTGTAAGGATATTCATATGCCTATCCCAAGCATGTTTAAATTGCTCTACAGTCTTATCTTCTACCACCTCTGACGGGAGGCTATTCCACTTATCCACTACCCTTTCTGTGAAGTAATATTTCCTTAAATTTCCCCTGCACCTGCCTCCCTCCAGTTTCAGTGTATGTCCTCGAGTTCTAATACTTCTCTTCCTTTGAAGAATGTTTCCCTCCTAAACTTTGTTAAAACCCTTGGTATATTTGAAAATTTCTATCATGTCCCCCCTTTCCCTTTTCTCCTCCAAACTATACATGTTAAGATCTTTTATAGTTTGGAGCAGAGAAGGGAAAGGGGGGACATGATAGAAACAGAGCCTAACTTCAGGCCCATATCCACTCCTGTCTATAGGAAGTGGAGAAAACGACCCAGATGGAAATCTTCCGTAGGAGCATTCTTGGTTTCACACCAAGAGACATATTTCCGCCAGATACGGTGATAATGTTTCGCCGTCACCTCCTTCCTAGCCTTTATTAGAGTACGTATGACCTCCTCCGGAATACCCTTCCCAGCTAGGATCCGGCGTTCAACCGCCAAGCCGTCAAACGTAACCGCGGTAAGTCTTGGAACATGCAGGGCCCCTGCTGTAACAGGTCCTCCCTTAGAGAAAGAGGCCAAGGATCTTCTGTGAGCATCTCCTGAAGATCTGAGTACCAGGCCCTTCGAGGCCAGTCTGGAACAATGAGTATTGACTGTACTCTTTTTCGTCTTATGATCCTCAACACTTTTGTGATGAGAGGAAGAGGAGGAAACACATATACCGACTGGAATACCCATGGTGTTACCAGAGCGTCTACTGCTATTGCCTGAGGGTCCCGGGACCTGGCACAATACCTCCGAAGCTTCTTGTTGAGGCGTGACACCATCATGTCTATTTGAGGAACTCCCCAAAGACCCTTTATCTCTGCAAAGACTTCTTGATGAAGTCCCCACTCTCCTGGATGGAGATCGTGTCTGCTGAGGAAGTCTGCTTCCCAGTTGTCCACTCCCGGAATGAAGACAGCTGACAGAGCGCTTACGTGATTTTCCGCCCAGCGAAGAATCCTGGTGGCTTCCGCCATCGCGACTCTGCTCCTTGTCCCGCCTTGGCGGTTCACATGAGCCACTGCTGTGACATTGTCCGATTGAAGACAGAACCGGTAGGTTGCGAAGAAGATTCTCCGCTTGTCGAAGGCCGTTGTATATGGCCCTTAATTCCAACACGTTGATGTGCAGACAGGACTCCTGGCTTGACCACAGTCCTTGAAAATTTCTTCCTTGGGTGACTGCTCCCCATCCTCGGAGACTCGCGTCCGTGGTTACCAGAACCCAGTCCTGAATGCCGAACCTGCGACCCCCTAGAAGGTGAGCACTTTGCAGCCACTATAGAAGAGACACCCTGGCCCTGGGGGACAGTGTTATTTTTTTATGTGATTGTAGATGGGACCCGGACCATTTGTCCAGAAGGTCCCATTGAAACGTCCTAGCATGGAACCTGCCGAAGGGAATGGCCTCGTAGGCTGCCACCATTTTCCCCAGAACTCTAGTGCATTGATGAACTGACACTCTTTTTGGCTTTAGCAGGTCTCGGACCATGTTCTGGATGTCCTGGGCTTTTTCCAATGGGAGAAAAATCCCTCTTTTGTTCCGTGTCCAGTATCATGCCTAGAAACGCTAGTCGAGTTGTTGGAACCAACTGCGATTTTGGCAGATTGAGAATCCAACCGTGTTGCTGGAGCACTCTCAGAGAGAGTGACACGTTCTTCAGTAATTGATCTCTTGAACTCGCCTTTATCAGGAGATCGTCCAAGTATGGGATAATTGTGACTCCTTGCCTGCGCAGGATCACCATCATTTCCGCCATTATCTTGGTGAAAATCCTCGGGGCCGTGGAAAGCCCAAACGGCAACATCTGAAACTGATAATGACAATCCTGTACCGCGAATCTCAGGTACTTCTGATGAGAGGGATATATGGGGACATGAAGGTAAGCATCCTTTATGTCCAATGACACCATAAAATCCCCCCCTTCCAGGCTGGCTATTACCGCTCGGAGCGATTCCATCTTGAATTTGAATCTTTTCAAGTACAGGTTTAGGGATTTAAGATTTAAAATGGAAAAATAAGGTAAAATATACCCAAGGGTATTCGGGCGCTGTGAGACGAGATGGTTTGCTAAGCAGCAGCCAATATTACAGGGGAGTCACTCCCAGGAGAGAATACAAAAAAGAATGGAGGCTGCGCTAGTGAAGGAAAGAACAGTGTAAACACTCAATAGGTAAATGTAAACATTTATTATAAAACATAAATTCTTTAAAAAGCAGGAATTCTGTGCAAGATAATGTGCCAAATATATGCAAAAAAAATTAAATTTGCCAATGATATGCAAAGTTTGGAGTTTACCCAAAATGCTGGAACAGGATTAGTGGAAATTGTTCTCTAGAATCCGTTCCATATTTTGCCCATCAATATGGTGTCCAGTTATGATCCGGTATGGAGGGTACCTTTTAATGTTGCTGAAGAGAGTCCATAAAAGATTTCCATATACCGCTAGAGGGTTAGTGTATTGTCTCTTAGATGTAGAGTACCTCATGCAATGCGGGAATAGGCTGGTGCCTCTCTCAGGCTCCTCCGGATAACTGGTCGGCAGAATGGGCTGGTTCGGGTCCAATTCAGAGATGTCCTGTCCTGTTCCAACGGGTAAACTCCAACCTTTGCATATCATTGGCAAATTTAATTTTTTTTGCATATATTTGGCACATTATCTTGCACAGAATTCCTGCTTTTTAAAGAATTTATGTTTTATAATAAATTTTTACATTTACCTATTGAGTGTTTACACTGTTCTTTCCTCCACTCGCGCAGCCTCCATTCTTTTTTGTAAGATTTAAAATGGGCCTGACCGAACCATCCGGCTTCGGGACCACAAAGAGGGTCGAATAGTACCCTTTTCCCTGTTGGCTCAGGGGAACCCTGATAATCACTCGCTGTTGACACAGCGTTTGAATTGCAGCTAACACTACTTCCCGCTCTGGGGTAGAAGCTGGTAAGGCCGACTTGAAAAATCGGCGTGGGGCCACCTCCTCGAATTCCAGCTTGTAGCCTTGGGGAACTATTTCCATCGCCCAAGGATCCACGTCTGACCGAACCCAGACCTGGCTGAAGAGTCGAAGGCGTGCCCCCACCGGTGCGGACCCCCGCAGGGGAGCCCCAGCGTCATGCGGTGGATTTTGTAGAAGCCGGGGAGGACTTCTGCTCCTGGGCGCCAGCCGAAGCAGGTGTTCTCTTTCCTCTACCCTTACCTCTGGCAAGGAAGGAGGATCCCCGACCTCTTCTGGACTTTTGTGACCGAAAGGACTGCATCTGATATTGTGGAGTTTTCTTTTGCTGTTGGGGAACAAAAGGTAAAAAGGTAGATTTACCTGCGGTAGCTGTGGAGACCAGGTCCGCGAGCCCATCCCCAAACAACACGTCACCCTTATAGGGTAAAACCTCCATATGCTTTTTCGAATCCGCATCACCCATCCATTGGCGGGTCCATAAGGATCGTCTCGCTGATATAGCCATGGCATTGGCTCTGGAACCCAGCAACCCAATGTCCCTTTGAGCGTCTCTCATATACAAGACTGCGTCTTTAATATGGGCTAGAGTTAACAAAATAGTATCCCTATCTAGGGTATCAAGGTCAGCTGACAGGGTATCTGTCCAAGCTGCAACTGCACTACATACCCATGCCGACGCAATTGCCGGTCTAAGTAAAGTACCAGTATGTGCATAAATAGACTTTAAAGTAGTCTCCTGCCTGCGGTCCGCAGTGTCCTTGAGGGCCGCTGTATCTGGAGACGGCAGCTCCACCTTCTTGGACAGGCGTGTTAGAGCCTTGTCCACTATCGGAGAGGATTCCCAACGTGCCCTGTCCTGTGTAGGAAAAGGGTACGCCATAAGAACCCTTTTGGGAATCTGCAGTCTCTTATCTGGAGATTCCCAAGCTTTTTCAAATAACTCATTAAGTTCATGAGAAGGAGGAAAGTTTACCACAGGTTTCTTTTCCTTATACATGCGCACCCTCGTGTCGGGAACAGAGGGGTCGTCTGTGATATTCAAAACATCTTTTATTGCAATAATCATATACTGAATACTTTTTGCAATCTAGCATCATCATAGTCGACACTGGAATCAGAGTCCGTGTCGGTATCTGTGTCCACAATTTGTGACAAGGGACGCTTTTGAGACCCTGACGGCCCCTGTGAGTTGGTCCAATCCGTGGATTGACCCCCTGATGCCCCCCTGGATTCTGCCTTGTCTAGCCTCTTATGCAATGATGCTACACTTGCATTTAACATATGCCACATATCCATCCAATCCTGAGTTGGCACTACCGACGGGGACACACCACTCATCTGCTCCACCTCCTCCTTTGATAAGCCTTCCGCTTCAGACATGCCGACATGCACGTACCGACACCCCACACACACAGGGATATAACTATAAGGGGACAATTCCCCAACCAGGCCCTTTGGAGAGACAGAGAGTATGCCAGCACACACCCAGCGCCAAACTGACACTGGAAAACCCAGATAGCGCTTTTATATATATATATGCCAATGATATTCCCACTCACTGCGCTTGTAATGTCCCCCCTCCTCTTTTTTCAGCCCTCTGATGTGTTCAGCAGGGGAGAGTCCGGGGAGCCAGCGTTCTCTGCAGCTTCTGTGGAGAAAATGGCGCTGGTTAGTGCTGAGAGATCAAGCTCCGCCCCCTCCAGCGGCGGGCTTCGGTCCCGCTTCAATTTTCATAAAAAATGGCGGGGGTTATCTATTTGCTGCCTCCGCAGCCTAATATGCTTATTTGTGCCAAAAACGAGGTTTATTGCTGCCCAGGGCGCCCCCCTGCGCCCTGCACCCATCAGTGCTCTGTGTGTGTTGTGTGTGTGGGAACAATGGCACGCAGCGTTACCGCTGCGCGCTTACCTCAGGAAGATCTGAAGTCTTCTGCCGCCTTTGAAGTCTTCTATCTTCTTATACTCACCTGGCTTCTATCTTCCGGCTCTGCGAGGAGGACGGCGGCGCGGCTCCGGGACGAACTCCAGGGTGAGACCTGTGTTCCGACTCCCTCTGGAACCAATGGTGTCCAGTAGCCTAAGAAACAGAGCCTATCAATTAAGTAGGTCTGCTTCTCTCCCCTCAGTCCCACGATGCAGGGAGTCTGTTGCCAGTAGTGCTCCCTGAAAATAAAAAACCTAACAAAATTCTTTTACACAGAAAACTCAGGAGAGCTCTCTGTAATGCACCCTATCTCCTCTGGGCACAAGATCTAACTGAGGTCTGGAGGAGGGGCATAGAGGAAAGAGCCAGTGCACACCCATACTAAAAGTTCTTTATAGGTGCCCATGTCTCCTGCGGAGCCCGTCTATACCCCCATGGTCCTTACGGAGTCCCCAGCATCCTCTAGGACGTAAGAGAAATAGAAATACAACTTTATTTCTTATGGTTTATGGCTGACTGTGTGGCCAGCAGGGTGACGCTGCCATAATGATGGGCCTATATTTCTGTGGAGGCCTGGGGCTGTAGCTCCATCTGCCCCTGATGAAGAGAAGAGCCTATTCTGGCAATTACTAATGCTATCACTTCACTTTCATGTTTCGACCTTGCAAATTACCATGCACGGCCGCCTAATATTTTTTTGAGCTTGCTAAAGAGTCCCTTAATGCCATCTCCATAGAAAACAATGGTGATGACTATGGATCACAAAGTGATCTGCCCAAGGGTGGCTGTAGTGGCACAGTGCAGGCAGGGCACGTGCTGTGGGAGATGGAGAAAGAGGGGTATCTACTACAGGAGCCACAGGGCATTTGATAAAAAAAAGGGTAATTATCAATTATGAGCTTTTAAATATGTGTTGCTGCACAGGCTCAGAGTGCAGGTGGAGGGAGGTGGGCCAGTGGAGGGGAGGAAGACACAGGCGGGCCAGGAGGAGAAGGGAGGCAGGTCGGGAAGATAAGGTAGGTGGGCCGGAGACAGAGCAGGAAGGAGGACACAGGCAGGCTGAGAGTAGAAGGTAGGTGAGTTAGGAAGAGGAGATAGGTGGGCCAGAGGAGGGGGAGGCGGAGCAGGAAGGAATAGCCGGAGAATGCAATAGTTTTTGGTCACAGAATATAAGAGATGAGTCGTCTAAAAGGCATGATGTTTATTGCTCAATGTCGTGAAAAAGACACTTCAGCCTATCTCACAAAATATACATACATTTATTTACATTTCAAAGGGGAAAACAATTTCCTCCTTCCTTTCATGTAACTACCACCTGATTTAGCATATACACATCGCTCCCCCCGCTCAGCACAGTGCGATGTGCGCTGAGCGATGGGGGGCGCTCACTTCATACAGCGCTGAAGTGAGCGACCTGCTAGATTGTGCCTGCATGCAGGCCAATCTGACACCGGCGATAGCGACGCGCAGGACCGTGTATCGCTGTCGCCGGCACCCCTACACACGGAGCGATGTGTTCTTGTCAGATTGCTTAGAAATTAAGGGACCATCGCTCCGTGTGTACCCCCCTTAACTGTCTCTTTCATAAACACCTTCTTAGAAATTTGTGTTTCCCCAGCAAAGGCTTGGCTATTTCACACTAGTTCAGGTTAATTACCGTATGTATTACTCTGTGAGAATGTCCGGGATACATTGCTGTAACTGCATAATCCATACTTTTACACATGCGTTCCTATAATGCTACAAATGTGCGCAGTGCATTCTATAAACACCACTAAATACATATTTACAGTATATGAAAACGGTGCTGCAGCACAAGGGATTACCCGCCCTCAGTGCCACAGCCACCATCGTGGCCATGTGACCCAGGTCTCCGGCTACAGGTGGCCAATAAGTGATACTGTAAATGTCTGAGTAAGTTCTAGGCATACTCACTAAGATGTCAATTTCTATGACAAGCATTCATGCTGATGAAACTCTTACAGCGGCTGCCATCTAGTGGCCACTTTCCTTACTAACTTACAGCGGCTGCCATCTAGTGGCCACTTTCCTTACTAACTGACAGCGGCTGCCATCTAGTGGCCACTTTCCTTACTAACTCTTACAGCGGCTGCCATCTAGTGGCCACTTTCCTTACTAACTTACAGCGGCTGCCATCTAGTGGCCACTTTCCTTACTAACTCTTACAGCTGCTGCCATCTAGTGGCCACTGTCCTTACTAACTCTTACAGCGGCTGCCATCTAGTGGTCACTGTCCTTACTAACTCTTACAGCTGCTGCCATCTAGTGGCCACTTTCCTTACTAACTCTTACAGCGGTTGCCATCTAGTGGCCACTTTCCTTACTAACTCTTACAGCGGCTGCCATCTAGTGGCCACTGTCCTTACTAACTCTTACAGCGGCTGCCATCTAATAGCCACTGTCCTTACTGCCATCTCAGTCTGCTTTTATTGACATAGATATTACAGAATTATTTTATTACTGAAATCTGAGTACACAATAGGGGGGATTCAATTGCAGGTGAAGTATGCGAATTGCTGTTGTCACAACGTTTACCTGCCAGCAGCGCCACTGCATCTCGCACTCTTAGCCCGTCTGGCCACATTCCAAATTTGAGCAAAAGTGCTCGCTACCCTATGGGGTAGCGAACAGATTTGTGTAGATCGGGCTGCTGCGCTTATTCAGACGGGAGAAATAATTTGCCCGTAATTGAATTCCCCCCAAAGTGTTACTAAAAAAGCAATGAACCAAATTCATAATGATATTTATTGTTATATGTTGTTATTAACACTTCTGCTGCTGTCTCAGTGTAACAATCAGTATATATGACACATGTTTCTGACCTATATACTTGTGAGTTGCCCATTCTAGCTGACATCTATTATGTTTGTTTGCAAGGCTTGCGGTGGGAGCTCTGCCCCTCTGTCCCTCCTCTATTCAGACAATGACTCTTTTTACTTTGTTGAAAGAAATGATGCAGCGTTATAGAAAACACTTGTGCCTGCCACTTACCTATAACACACACTAACCGCCTGAGCAACTCATCTATACTATAATGGTGAATGGCTGTCCCACCTCCATCATGGGCAGTGGGAGAAGCTTGTGCCCCCTTGGACAATAGCTACCACCACTGGGATGGAGATGAGACGCACAGCCCAGCAGGAGATCCTGACTGCCCAAGGATGTGGTATGTGCAGTGGTGCCGGGAGAGGGTACAAATCACCCGGGCCCCGGTCTGGTGGAAGGGCCCAGTTAGGGTCCTTACTTGGCAGCAGCAGCTCTTCTCTGTGTGCTGAGCTGCAGTGTGGCCATGGAGGTGTTTAAAATACAATTATTTTTTTATTCAGGCAATATATATATATTTCCTGTCTTGAACGAAAGATATTGGACATCGTTAACGACCCGTGGGAGCGTGCATCGCTAACGATATACTACCTACACACTGGACGATGTGAACAATATATCATCCGATCCGCTGGTTCGGATAATATATCGGCTGCATATCGTCAAGTGTGTACCCAGCGTAAGATGGCATCTCTATTTCACGATTGTCTTGTTGACTTTCAGTGACCAACATAACCAGGGTCCTAGGTGCTTGAAGCATCTCTGATTGGTGAGTCAACCTATCTATGAGTCATATCAGAGCTTTCCCACTTAGAGAGGGAACTTGGGCAGGTGGTCTCCTTAAATGTACAGTGCATCTGGAAAGTATTCACAGCGCTTCACCTTGTTATGTTACAGCCTTATTCGAAACTGGAATAAATTAATTTTTCCCCCTCAAAATTCTACACACAATTCCCCATAATGACAACGTGCAAAAAGTTTTTTTGAGATTTTTGCAAATGTATTAAAAATAGAAAACTAAGAAATCACATGTACATAAGTATTCACAGCCTTTGCAATTAAGCTCAAAATTGAGCTCAGGTGCATCCTGTTTCAACAGATCATCCTTGAGATGTTCCTACAGCTTAATTGGAGTCCACTGTGGTAAATTCAGTTGATGGGACATGATTTGGAAAGTCACACACCTGTCTATATAAGGTACCACACTTGACAGTGCAAGTCAAAGGAATTGTCTGTAGACCTCCGAGACAGGATTGTCTCGATGCACAAATCTGGGGAAGGGTACAGTAAAATATCTGCTGCTTTGAAGGTCCCAATAAGCACAGTGGCCTCCATCATCCATAAATGGAAGAAGTTCGGAACCACCAGGACTCTTCCTAGAGCTGGCCGGCCGTGTAAACTGAGTGATTGGGGGAGAAGGGCCCTAGTCAGGGAGGTGACCAAGAACCCGATGGTCACTCTGTCAAAGCTACAGCATTCCTCTGTGGAGAGAGGAGAACCTTCCAGAAGGACAACCATCTCTGCAGCAATCCACCAATCAGGCCTGTATGGTAGAGTGGCCAGACGGAAGCCACTCTTTAGTAAAAAGCACATGGCAGCCCGGCTGGAGTTTGCCAAAATGCACCTGAAGGACTCTCAGACCATGAGAAACAAAATTCTCTGGTCTGATGAGACAAAGATTTAACTCTTTGGTGTGAATGCCAGGTGTCACGTCTGGAGGAAACCAGGCACCGCTCATCACCAGGCCAATACCATCCCTACAGTGAAGCATGGTGGTGGCAGTATCATGCTGTGGGGATGTTTTTCAGCTGCAAGAACTGGGAGACTAGTCAGGATAGAGGGAAAGATGAATGCAGCAATGTACAGAGACATCCTGGATGAAAACCTGCCCCAGAGCGCTCTTGACCTCAGACTGGGGCGACGGTTCATCTTTCAGCAGGACAACAACTCTAAGCACACAGCCAAGATATCAAAGGAGTGGCTTCAGGACAACGCTGTGAATGTTCTTGAGTGGCCCAGCCAGAGCCCAGACTTGAATCCGCTTGAACATCTCTGGAGAGATCTGAAAATGGCTGTGCACCGATGCATCCCATCCAACCTGATGGAACTTGAGAGGTGCTGCAAAGAGGAATGGGCAAAACTGCCCAAAGATACAGTAGGTGTGCCAAACTTGTGGCATCATTTTCAAAAACACTTGAGACTGTAATTGCTGCCAAAGATGCATCAACAAAGTATTGAGCAAAGGCTGTGAATACTTATGTACATGTGATCTCTTAGTTTTTTATTTTTACTACATTTGCGAAAATCTCAAAAAAACTTTTTCACATTGTCATTATGGGGTGTTGTGCGTAGAATTTTGAGGGAATTTTTTTTTTAATTCCAGTTTGGAATAAGGCTGTAACATAACAAAATGTGGAAAAAGTGAAGCGCTGTGAATACTTTCCGGATTCACTGTATCTCTCGGATATTTAGCACGTTGTGGCAATCTGGGGTAATTAGCTCAGTAGATTGGTCGGTGGTGCAACGTCTAGGTGCTTAATAAGGGTCCTGTCACAACTGAGGGCCTGAGCTGACGGGAGGCAGCCTCAGTTGTAGGGGCTGAGATGTACCGGAACCTGGGAGGTTGTATCAGACCCCTGGACATGTAAGTAACATGAATAATAACTGCCCGAAGGCGTGACCACGACAACTTGGATAAAAGTCAATGATGTTTATTATGACAACTCCGCAACACAGCAGCAGTAAAAGAAAACGTAAAAGTCAGCAAAGAATAAATACAGTTCCTGGGTACTACAGGATGGCAGGAGCCACAGGGCACTGGTAGTGTGAGATAGTTCTTATGATCTTCTAGATGGAAAGTCCTTACCAGGCCCGACTGTAGCAATGGAGATAACCCAGGATTGTGCCAGCTGGTGTTCCAGGAAAAGCTGGGTTGCTGAAGATAAAACAGCTGCTGTGGATACTGGCTGGAACCAGACTGTTGTTAGCACGGAGTGGATACTGGCTGGAACCAGTTAAATAATAAATGAACTTGGGAGCGATGAAATATGAACTGAAATGTAGAACTTGAGAGCGGAGAAATGATAATACCGGTGGAGAGTGGTAAAGTGTAGAAAGGACACCGGCCCTTTAAGGGAAGCTGTACTCTGCTGGAAGCTGAGCTGGAAGCAGGTAATGTTGTAGCTGGAAACAGATGAATCCACAATGGATTGGAGAGTCAGGCTACACCGCAGGTGGAATGCTGGTGCGGGTCTCTATGGTGGAAGTCTTGAGACAGGAGCTGGAACCTGGAAGACAATCACAGGAGAGAGACAAACAGGCTTTCTCTTTGCAAGGATCCACATTGTAATCAGCTGCTGTTCAACTTTTAAACCGTGCATAGGAGCCCGTTAATTCATCATCACCATCGGGAGCACCTGCATGACAGCTCCAGTTCCCGTGGCCACAGCCGACTACGTAACCTGGGGAAGCGCAAGCAGCGGGTGCCGCTCCTTCTCAACCCGGCGCAGACCGGTAAACTCCGGATCACCAGCTACACAGCCTCCTGTCTGCAAAGTGCGGAAGTACCGGAGGTAGCGTGGACCACTTGAAACGGCTTGTTGGGGCTCCCTGCACGGCGCAGCATCAATCATACCCGCTGAGGCTCTGGTGTGTGTCCCTGACGGATCGGTGAGACGACACCAGGGAGTAAGGATAGAACAGGCTCCTGCCCAGCGGAGGTAACTCTTTCATTCACTGTTTAACCAGTTATCCACCGTAATGGATCTGTGATGCACGCAATTCCTTCTGGCATATAAAGCCGTGAGTGACTCATGTTCAGATTTAATATTCATTAGTTACATACATTTTTTCATTAAAATTTTGTGTGTATTTAGTTAACTTAACACAGCTGAAAACTTCCCAGGCGCAGTTACCAAATAAGCATGTGCAAATAAGTTCACCTATTACTAATGGTTTTCTGAGTAATTGATAATGAAGCTATAAAATAGTGCACATTTTTATTGCTGTGAAATTTATATTATTATTTTATTCTCCCGGGAGTTTGTTGTAATTTTTACACATTGTATACAAATAAATGTTTTTTAATTTCATCTGATTGTCAAGCGCCACTTGTTATTTGTTGGTTGGTTTTTGGTTTCAAGGGACTGGCAATTCCCTTTATCAGGAGGCTGCTGACAATCAAAGTGCAGTGCTTCTCACCCAAGCGCTTAGTTTTTTTCCTTTTCTACAAACAGGAACTAGGTTTGACAACCAAAGCACTGACGCCTTCCTTGCTCAGGCACAGTGTATTTATACCTGCAGCAAGGAAGGGATTGGCTAGGCAATTATGCAGATTATCAATACTGAGAACAGATTGGTGGAAATGATCAGCTGACAGAATCCAAGATGGCTGCGCCCATGCAGACACTTGGAGGGAAGTTTGGTTTGTAATCCATGTGGTAATGAAAACAGTAATGGCGGCGCCGGCCACCGGAGACAGGAGGCGCCAGGCTGACAGATGCACATCCAACCACGCGGACACAGCGGAGGCCGCGGCTGACGTAATCGCCACTCAGACACTCTGCATGCAGAAGTTCAGGGACGGCGGCGGAGGCCGCGGGAGACGCCATGCCAGGTGTAATATGGCGTTTACTGTGACAGCGTCCCAGAGTGACAGGAGAGGATACAGGAATGTACTGTCAAAGTCAGAAAAATGTCTCTATGCACGTTGCCATATTTGCACCGCACACTGGTCCGCGCTGCGCATGCGTACGCTCTCCCGTGAAGGCGCATACCCGCAATAGCGTGCACTCGCAGGCGCGGTATGCGTATTTACGGTAGAGTTTATGTAGTCGTAGCGTGCGACTCATTCGTTACAAATGTTCACAATTAATGTAGTTTGTAGATCATGGTCCCCTTGATAGATTCTGAAAGTTTGGTTAAAATAGAAGGTCCCTGTTTAAAGGAATCCCTCTTTGTATTGTACGAAGGGTCTGACAGGAATCATACAGCCGTGTTTGGTACCCATCGGAAGAGTATTTAATTAGTAATATTCCAGTGTTGGTTTGGAGCGTATTAATCGCTCGTGCGAATAGTTATGGACATAAGAAGTTTATGTCCATTTCTATTATTTACACATACTCAGGTATGCGGCGGGAAACCCAGTTTCCCACCCACCTGAGCTGTTGGAAATCGTCACAGCCCACCTGTATGAATCACCCTATGACCTTTTGTTATGATGCAGGGCCGAATTCCTTCGGCCAATGGACAATGGGATTATAGGACCATGAGATTGCATTGTGTGTGGGGCATAAATAGGCAGGCCGACCACATCCAGCTCTCACTCTTCAACGGTTCTCATTGCTGAAAATCGGGTGCTGGATGTCCAGGCGCATGCGATCGTTTCCCCTTGTGCGTAAGTTTCTCTCCGTAATCATTGTCTTTCTGTGAGCCAATTTCTCTCTCTCTCTCTCCCTGTTCTGTTCTCTCATATCTCCCCTAGACTAGGCTAGTATTGTATTGTATTAGATAGTATTGCATTGTATTGCATTTAGGTCAGTGTAGTATTGTCTTTTTGTATTTATTGTTTAGTTCTGTGGTTAGGAAGTCTCTGTTATATTGTAGTGTATCATTTGTACTGTTATCCCCTTTTTACAAGTATATTAGGTATAATACAGTTAATAGGCTTTGGAACCTAAACCAGTATCTGTGTATTTTCTATAGTGTTAAGTGTTCACTTGAGCGTCGGTGACGCTCAAGCAGCTTTGTAGTTAGTCAGGTTACACAAGGTTGCACTTACACCCTGTACTCACATTAAGGTATTCTGTGTATATCATTGTTGAAAGGTTTAATATCGAAGTATAGCGTTGTGAGCGTCTGCGCCGCTGGTGACCTCCTCGTGGTCTCGAGCGTATGCTACGCCATAGCGAATCATTACTCTGGTCATAGCCAATAACGTGTCCTGTGATCACTGGGCCGTGAGCGAACGTGACGCTTGAGCGTCTCGCTTACTGCTGAGCGATCGTTACGCAAATAGCGTACCATTACGGTACTTCTTAAGTAAACAGCGTACAGTGTTCTTAGACTTCATAAAGGGTTGTTTATACGACAAAGGAATTTAGCATTGTCAATTGGGGGCTCATCCGGGATATTGGGGACTCGTCCTATCCTTCTCATATCTGCACTAGGTAGATCAGCAGACATTATCCCCCAGCAAAGGGTGGGAGGTTGTCTCCCAGTGCTGACGGGATAAGCGTCTGCTTCGCTTAGATAAAGAGTGCTGAAGGAATCCGGGAACCGGAAGTAAGAACAAAACGCTTGTGTCTTTTAAAACTGTTTTATTTCTCTTCTGTCTTGCGTATACACGCACGCATACATATATCTGCATTTTCTGTTTCATTTTCGTATATCACTATTCCTGTTTGCCAAATTTTATAGTTGATAGAAAGTGCTAAAAGAGATTTGCTGTTATTTCATAGTAGAGGTGATAGTTAAAGTATAGAACAAACACACGGTTTGTCTGAGATACAAGGCAGTCAGTGTGGATTGCGGTAGATGATCAGGGATCATTTACATTGATAAAAATAGAAATTGTGTTACGGTGGATCTTTACATTGCGTACACGTGTCTATAACAAAGACTAGCGTACGCAATCCAAAAGGCAGACGCACGCAGCGTACATTACGCAACGTAGCGTCCGGTTACGCCCACGTAGCTCAAGTCACGAAAAGTTGAATTAGCGCAAAGCGATAATTAGCGCAAAGGCGATAAGTAACGCACAGCGGTAGATAACGCGAAGCGGTAAATAACGCAAATCTATTTTTGGAAAATCTGAAATTTAGTTTAACAGATCCTGCTCCTAATTGGTAACACTGCTGGCCTGAAGAAAAATTTCTGCGCAGAAATAGATATAGAAACAAAAGTGTACATGTGTTGAGTGAGTGTGGTTTTGTATACATAAGTTTATACAACTTTAAGGTGGAACCAAAAGGAAAGCCGGGTACTCGTCAAGGGACATACGTGTAAGTGACATATACGGTGGCTAAGGAGGCATCCTTGGTTAAATAATATTTGAGCATTAGAGTATAGCGGACCATAAGGTAACAAGACCAGGAGGTCATAAGGTAACAAGACCAGGAGGTCATAAGGTAACAAGACCAGGAGGTCATAAGGTAACAAGACCAGGAGGTCATAAGGAACAAGACCAGGAGGTCACAAAATAGACAAAGAGGTCCGCTATAAAAGTCCAGTGGCACAACGCCTGGGGTGTTGGTGCAGAACCCATATAGGCCATAAGCTCATGCTGAAGGAATCGCGGCCGGAAACATCGATTCCATTGATCTTTCAGTACATGACAAGTAGTGCTTGTGTACTGAACGATTGGACCGCACGTAATTGTGTGCAGTAGTTAGTAATCTGACCTAATACCATTAGAGTAAAGTGGTCACTAACGCTATTTGTACACTCTGACGTGATTTGTGTAATTTTTTATTTTTAAAGGGAAGTTCGCTGGTCACTCGGGAACTATCCAACAACCGATACTTGCTGGGGACTGGTAGGTCCAGCACGCCCCAGTAAATAAAGGTTCACAGGGGCCCTGGGTTGGTTACCGCAGCTCTGGTTACAGTTATTGCAGTACTGGCCAACGTGGGCGAGAAGTAAGTGGGGTACTTGGTAAACCACCACCGCCGGCCTGCCCAGGACATCTTGGTTTGTTTGTAAGGGTTCGCTGAAAACCTTGAGATAAATATCCAAGGAGGAATAAGCAACACCTGCAGATTATGGGGGCCATTTGTTCAGGTAGGGGGCGATCAACCTCGGTTCGGGTTGATTCAGGGAACCGGCCAGTCGGGTCGGCACGATATGTGATGTGTGAGAAATATGGAAATCACGCTGAAGTTTTATGTGATGAATGGGAGAGAATGACTGTACAAGACAGGGAGAAATTCCCAAGAATAGGTAGCTCCAGTCCAGAAGTGTTACAAAATTTAAGGAGGAGGATATGTCTCATTGACCCAACAAAGAGACAAAGTAAACATTATGATTATTTGCAGTTAGGGCAACAGGAAGGTGAATTACAAAGAGATTCAACTGACTTTTCTGAGAGGAGAGACAGTGGCATCAGGAGAGGAGTTGATTGCGGAGAGAAAAACACAAGGTTGAACAATAAAAACGCTCTTAGCAACTGTAGTATAGAGTATAAGAACAAGTGTAATAAATGTAACAATGATTATTGTAATACTGTTGAATGTACAACTATTAACCCATGCAAGTTGCATCCCATGTCAAACTTCCCCCAGGAATACACTCATGAAAGTGAGGCCAGAACAATGTCAGCACCTCTTCCGAAAGCCATCCTACAAGACACCCAGGTGGACGCGACCAAATTGGTAAAGGCAATAATCGAACCCTCTAACGGAGGGTCAGGTGAGGTCGTGTCCACAGGTACGTACAATGTTTCATGTCACGCACAAACAAATATACCCCAAAATGTAAGACCAACACAAGATGATGTAACTGAGCTCGATCTGGCCAGGGTGATCTCAGTCCCCAATGGGAAGACTGACGATCAGGGAATCATTCCCGTCAAGGACAGTGCAATGCGCTGTCTCTGGTCCCGGACCGAATTGAGATCAATTATGTCTGAATTTCCTGATCCTAGGAAAAATCTAGCCAAATGTCAAAGGTTTATTAAAGAACTAGGAAACGCCACAGAACCCACCAACAAAGGGTGGCGGACAGTGCTGAGGGCATGTTTGCCCTCCAGGGTTGACCCTGAAAAATTCATTGCTGATTGTAAATTAAACACAGAGGTACTTTGTAGGGAGGAACACAATCAGGAATGTATTAGGCAGATTAACCGACAGTTAGGAATATATTTCCCAGCTGCTGTCAAGTGGAATGACATTTTTTCCATAAGGCAAAACGAAAGGGAAAATGTTTCTAATTATTTCAATCGAGCACTGCAAGTAATGGCTAGAAACACTGGGATCGCAGACATCAAGACAAATGCACAACATAAAGGAATAGCGGTTAAGGTATTGATGAATGGTTTAAAAGATGAATTAAAAACAAGGGTACAGACCACCAACCCAAACTGGAGAGATATCTCGGTGACCGCACTAAGAGAGGCCGTCATCAATCAGGATCAGAATATCACCAGATACAGAGAGTCTCAAAGAGATAAGTTAATGGCAGCAAATATACAGGCCCAAACCACAAGACCACCCCAACAAAAGCCCCACACCCCTGCGAAAAATCCAGATATGGTAGTCTGTTACCATTGTCATAAAAAGGGACATATTGCCAAAGATTGTAGATCAAGAGAAAGACAACACCATAATCACAAAGCCCAAGGAATCAGGGAAGTACAGGGGAAACGATTGATGATGATGAGCATCCGAGCGTTTGAGGAGGCATCAAATCAACCAAAACCTCAGGTCATTGACACATGGAGGAAGCCCAGGATTTGTTACCATTGTAGGAGAGAAGGGCATTATGTCAGCAACTGTAATAACCCACATAAAGTCAGACCCCCTAGACCAAGAAATGAGCAAAATTACAACATACACCATTATAATCAAGAATCACATAGGCAGGAAAGGTGATCATACGACTGATGGTAAGCCTGAGGTAACGGTTACTAAATTGGGAGGTCATTCACTGAAAGACACAGGAATGACCAGGTTAAACGTTGTAAATGTATTTGTGAAAAAATGTTTTTTCTCTCTCTCTCTATCCCCATCTCTGACGATTATTGGTAAGAATTCGAACATTGCATATTCGCTTGGTCCTTGCAGAAGTCTACCAAACCCCAGCATGACCTATCCACCACAATGTATTCTGGCCAGATACAGACAGTGGAATAATGCAAGTGCTGGTGGGGAGGGACTGCTCAAGGAAACCATTAGACACGTAGATACGACAGCCTAATAGTCTGACAATGTTTTCTTAATGTTGACAATGTTTAAAAATGCTTTGTTTCTCTTCTCTTATTGATGGTTATTGTCGAGTTATGTAATGTATATATGCACATGAATTGTTCTCTATCTCTTTTGTTTTTTTTTGTGTTTTCTCTCTCTTCTCACTCATGTTTTCATGGTTTAAAGATGGTATGTCACCCCTCAGTTGGACCAATGGTAATGCCAGATTTTTTTTCTCCTTACAGAAAGATCGCCGGTTAGGAAGGAATATTGCATCACCAGAATGTTCGTTTGGAAGACTGAGAGACAGCACCTTTGAGAGGACAGCAGAACAAGAAGAACAACAAGACGAGAGAACTTATTATCGTAACAAGTTCTCTCCCCCTCAAACTGTTTTCTTATACCCCCTTTACAAATTTCTTCTTTTCTCCTCCTGTAAGATGGACTTGCCCCAAGAGACTGTGATATGGATTTTCCCGTTAACCATGATGTTGACCAGAGCAGTCTGTTTCGGTGAGAGTACCAGTGAGGTCGAGAAAGGATCCAGAAAGGTCCTGATGACTGAGACGGAGGTGTAAATTTCCAATAGCAACCCAATCACCAAGCAAAGGCGAGTACCGGGCACGATCTAACAACCATGTTATCTGTAAACATTTTCTTTGAAGGATTGTTAGTTCAAAAAGAAAAAACTGTATCTGTAGGCTCTGTGACAATGGTTGAAGCTGGATGCATAAAGAAATGCCAATCCAGTCTTAATATCCATATGGACCAGCATCCATTGAGTGACTATCACTCTTTAGTGGGTAACGTGTTAAACCAAACAGATTGTTGGGTATGCTCTCAAGTACCTCAGGGTCATAGTAAATCAGGGCTAGTACCATTTCCTTTAACGGTAGGGGAGGTACTTGAGCTAAAGGGTGGGAGACCGGTGGACCGGAGGTTTAACATCTCCAGCCCTCCTAGTTTGAAGCTCCACCAATACCATGTGGATAGGTCCCTCTTATGTTTCAACATCTCCAATCCCAGAAAACCGGGAAATTGGGAAGTGTCATGGAGCAACCTTACCATGACCTTTTCACACAGAGCAGATAGAATGCCTACAGATACAGAGCTCGTACGCCATATAGCCAGTAGAGGAAAATCTTTTCGGTATCGATATACCTTAGGAAATAGGATTACTAGAGTTGGAGAGGTATCACCAGGATACTGTGCACATATCGTACAAACTGATACGTGCATTAAGCAGATGGAAGAATTAGGGTCAGGAGATTTCACCTGGAAGGTTTGTAACATGGTCATGTCCTTCTCCGTCCCTTATGTTCTCCCCGATGACGCATATTTCATATGCGGGAGAAAGGCGTACAAGTGGCTTGCCCCAAACTCTGAAGGATTGTGTTATATTGGAAAAGTATTGCCTGAAGTGATGACTGTTACACATGACAAAATGAAGGACATACACCGTGGTGCCCAAGCTCCTTATACTCACACTCATTACGAGCACCGAGTTAAAAGACAACTGTCAGAAAGGTTAGAGCATCCGGCCTCTGATCTTATCCATGAATCCACCGGGATTCAGGTTCTGGTAGCGTTAGATTTCACTCGCACCGCTCGAGGTGTGATGAATTATAGATACATTTCCGCACTCGCCAATTTGTTAGATAATATCACTGAAATGTATGATGACACGTTTAGATACACTGGAAGAGAACTTCAAGCCTACAAAACAGAACTAGTTCAGCATAGGATGGTTCTTAATTATCTTACAGCAGTAACAGGCGGATATTGTGTTACATTGGCAACACAGTACGGCATAAAGTGTTGCACGTATATCACAAATAGCACCGAGGATCCGGTAGAGGTCATAGACCAAAAGATGGACGATATTCTGCAATTAAAGTGGGAATTTCGTCGAAAACACAATCTCACCCTTGCTGCTGTAGGTAATGAGCTGACTGGTTGGGTGTCATGGTTGAACCCGCGAAATTGGTTCTCCGGTTTAGGAGACTGGGCTCAAGGAGTCATAATGGATGTTGGAAAGTTTCTACTATGTATCTTGGGTGTCGTTATATCGATTGGATTGATATTTAGATGCGGGCAGGCTTTAATGAGGTGCAAACAAAGTACAAGAGTGATGAGCTTGAGGAGTGAGGAAACCGTAATTAACCTGGATTTGATTTATGACCCAATGATAGAAACCAGAATGTGATGAAAATGTGATTATACGGTCCGTTTCTTTCACCTGTTTTTCTGCTTTTCTCCAAGATACAAAGACCCCCTTGGACGAGGAAGTTGACGAGACGCTATACAGACAACAGACAAGCACCAAAAGAAGAAGATTTGACAACTTTAAATATGGACACTTGATGAACTTTGCCATGGATCCCCAGTTTCCCTAGTACTTTTAAACTCACGCTAGCCCAACATTTTTTGTAAATCTGATGGCTCAGACAAAGCTATTTGCTCATGCCCAAGGAGCAATACAGCGCAAAGAAGACGACTCTCAACAGATACCGAACACAACTTCAACGACAGATGTACATTTCCCTGACATAGAATATCATTGCATTTTTCGTAAGTGTTCTTTATCTTCATCTCTACAACCCTCAGGTAACGACACACATAGACGATAGGGAATACAGGCACAGATATTAGCAACCACATACCTCCCCCATTCATGTATCATCAACTAAAATGTGCATCCCCATTTTGTTACAACCACAGCCGAAATGAGCTCGGTAGAGTTTGACAGCCCATCCACAGACCTGTACCACAGGATAAGAAGGAATTCAAATGTATACTTCGCAATACCTCGAAGCTTGATTTACCACACGTACGGCACGATGATACATGACCCTCCAAACATGGACTCATACACACATGCTTCTACTTTCTCACTAGGTCATACCCTCTTCACACCTACTCCACTCTTCTCCCCTACCCAACCATGGAAATCAATTAACCCCTGACTTACATTTTTCTCCTTAAATATTTTAGAAGGTGGCAGTTATTATTGACTGCCAAAGGGTGGACTGTCAAAGTCAGAAAAATGTCTCTATGCACGTTGCCATATTTGCACCGCACACTGGTCCGCGCTGCGCATGCGTACGCTCTCCCGTGAAGGCGCATACCCGCAATAGCGTGCACTCGCAGGCGCGGTATGCGTATTTACGGTAGAGTTTATGTAGTCGTAGCGTGCGACTCATTCGTTACAAATGTTCACAATTAATGTAGTTTGTAGATCATGGTCCCCTTGATAGATTCTGAAAGTTTGGTTAAAATAGAAGGTCCCTGTTTAAAGGAATCCCTCTTTGTATTGTACGAAGGGTCTGACAGGAATCATACAGCCGTGTTTGGTACCCATCGGAAGAGTATTTAATTAGTAATATTCCAGTGTTGGTTTGGAGCGTATTAATCGCTCGTGCGAATAGTTATGGACATAAGAAGTTTATGTCCATTTCTATTATTTACACATACTCAGGTATGCGGCGGGAAACCCAGTTTCCCACCCACCTAAGCTGTTGGAAATCGTCACAGCCCACCTGTATGAATCACCCTATGACCTTTTGTTATGATGCAGGGCCGAATTCCTTCGGACAATGGGATTATAGGACCATGAGATTGCATTGTGTGTGGGGCATAAATAGGCAGGCCGACCACATCCAGCTCTCACTCTTCAACGGTTCTCATTGCTGAAAATCGGGTGCTGGATGTCCAGGCGCATGCGATCGTTTCCCCTTGTGCGTAAGTTTCTCTCCGTAATCATTGTCTTTCTGTGAGCCAATTTCTCTCTCTCTCTCTCCCTGTTCTGTTCTCTCATATCTCCCCTAGACTAGGCTAGTATTGTATTGTATTAGATAGTATTGCATTGTATTGCATTTAGGTCAGTGTAGTATTGTCTTTTTGTATTTATTGTTTAGTTCTGTGGTTAGGAAGTCTCTGTTATATTGTAGTGTATCATTTGTACTGTTATCCCCTTTTTACAAGTATATTAGGTATAATACAGTTAATAGGCTTTGGAACCTAAACCAGTATCTGTGTATTTTCTATAGTGTTAAGTGTTCACTTGAGCGTCGGTGACGCTCAAGCAGCTTTGTAGTTAGTCAGGTTACACAAGGTTGCACTTACACCCTGTACTCACATTAAGGTATTCTGTGTATATCATTGTTGAAAGGTTTAATATCGAAGTATAGCGTTGTGAGCGTCTGCGCCGCTGGTGACCTCCTCGTGGTCTCGAGCGTATGCTACGCCATAGCGAATCATTACTCTGGTCATAGCCAATAACGTGTCCTGTGATCACTGGGCCGTGAGCGAACGTGACGCTTGAGCGTCTCGCTTACTGCTGAGCGATCGTTACGCAAATAGCGTACCATTACGGTACTTCTTAAGTAAACAGCGTACAGTGTTCTTAGACTTCATAAAGGGTTGTTTATACGACAAAGGAATTTAGCATTGTCAATTGGGGGCTCATCCGGGATATTGGGGACTCGTCCTATCCTTCTCATATCTGCACTAGGTAGATCAGCAGACATTATCCCCCAGCAAAGGGTGGGAGGTTGTCTCCCAGTGCTGACGGGATAAGCGTCTGCTTCGCTTAGATAAAGAGTGCTGAAGGAATCCGGGAACCGGAAGTAAGAACAAAACGCTTGTGTCTTTTAAAACTGTTTTATTTCTCTTCTGTCTTGCGTATACACGCACGCATACATATATCTGCATTTTCTGTTTCATTTTCGTATATCACTATTCCTGTTTGCCAAATTTTATAGTTGATAGAAAGTGCTAAAAGAGATTTGCTGTTATTTCATAGTAGAGGTGATAGTTAAAGTATAGAACAAACACACGGTTTGTCTGAGATACAAGGCAGTCAGTGTGGATTGCGGTAGATGATCAGGGATCATTTACATTGATAAAAATAGAAATTGTGTTACGGTGGATCTTTACATTGCGTACACGTGTCTATAACAAAGACTAGCGTACGCAATCCAAAAGGCAGACGCACGCAGCGTACATTACGCAACGTAGCGTCCGGTTACGCCCACGTAGCTCAAGTCACGAAAAGTTGAATTAGCGCAAAGCGATAATTAGCGCAAAGGCGATAAGTAACGCACAGCGGTAGATAACGCGAAGCGGTAAATAACGCAAATCTATTTTTGGAAAATCTGAAATTTAGTTTAACAGATCCTGCTCCTAATTGGTAACACTGCTGGCCTGAAGAAAAATTTCTGCGCAGAAATAGATATAGAAACAAAAGTGTACATGTGTTGAGTGAGTGTGGTTTTGTATACATAAGTTTATACAACTTTAAGGTGGAACCAAAAGGAAAGCCGGGTACTCGTCAAGGGACATACGTGTAAGTGACATATACGGTGGCTAAGGAGGCATCCTTGGTTAAATAATATTTGAGCATTAGAGTATAGCGGACCATAAGGTAACAAGACCAGGAGGTCATAAGGTAACAAGACCAGGAGGTCATAAGGTAACAAGACCAGGAGGTCATAAGGTAACAAGACCAGGAGGTCATAAGGAACAAGACCAGGAGGTCACAAAATAGACAAAGAGGTCCGCTATAAAAGTCCAGTGGCACAACGCCTGGGGTGTTGGTGCAGAACCCATATAGGCCATAAGCTCATGCTGAAGGAATCGCGGCCGGAAACATCGATTCCATTGATCTTTCAGTACATGACAAGTAGTGCTTGTGTACTGAACGATTGGACCGCACGTAATTGTGTGCAGTAGTTAGTAATCTGACCTAATACCATTAGAGTAAAGTGGTCACTAACGCTATTTGTACACTCTGACGTGATTTGTGTAATTTTTTATTTTTAAAGGGAAGTTCGCTGGTCACTCGGGAACTATCCAACAACCGATACTTGCTGGGGACTGGTAGGTCCAGCACGCCCCAGTAAATAAAGGTTCACAGGGGCCCTGGGTTGGGTACCGCAGCTCTGGTTACAGTTATTGCAGTACTGGCCAACGTGGGCGAGAAGTAAGTGGGGTACTTGGTAAACCACCACCGCCGGCCTGCCCAGGACATCTTGGTTTGTTTGTAAGGGTTCGCTGAAAACCTTGAGATAAAGATCCAAGGAGGAATAAGCAACACCTGCAGATTATGGGGGCCATTTGTTCAGGTAGGGGGCGATCAACCTCGGTTCGGGTTGATTCAGGGAACCGGCCAGTCGGGTCGGCACGATATGTGATGTGTGAGAAATATGGAAATCACGCTGAAGTTTTATGTGATGAATGGGAGAGAATGACTGTACAAGACAGGGAGAAATTCCCAAGAATAGGTAGCTCCAGTCCAGAAGTGTTACAAAATTTAAGGAGGAGGATATGTCTCATTGACCCAACAAAGAGACAAAGTAAACATTATGATTATTTGCAGTTAGGGCAACAGGAAGGTGAATTACAAAGAGATTCAACTGACTTTTCTGAGAGGAGAGACAGTGGCATCAGGAGAGGAGTTGATTGCGGAGAGAAAAACACAAGGTTGAACAATAAAAACGCTCTTAGCAACTGTAGTATAGAGTATAAGAACAAGTGTAATAAATGTAACAATGATTATTGTAATACTGTTGAATGTACAACTATTAACCCATGCAAGTTGCATCCCATGTCAAACTTCCCCCAGGAATACACTCATGAAAGTGAGGCCAGAACAATGTCAGCACCTCTTCCGAAAGCCATCCTACAAGACACCCAGGTGGACGCGACCAAATTGGTAAAGGCAATAATCGAACCCTCTAACGGAGGGTCAGGTGAGGTCGTGTCCACAGGTACGTACAATGTTTCATGTCACGCACAAACAAATATACCCCAAAATGTAAGACCAACACAAGATGATGTAACTGAGCTCGATCTGGCCAGGGTGATCTCAGTCCCCAATGGGAAGACTGACGATCAGGGAATCATTCCCGTCAAGGACAGTGCAATGCGCTGTCTCTGGTCCCGGACCGAATTGAGATCAATTATGTCTGAATTTCCTGATCCTAGGAAAAATCTAGCCAAATGTCAAAGGTTTATTAAAGAACTAGGAAACGCCACAGAACCCACCAACAAAGGGTGGCGGACAGTGCTGAGGGCATGTTTGCCCTCCAGGGTTGACCCTGAAAAATTCATTGCTGATTGTAAATTAAACACAGAGGTACTTTGTAGGGAGGAACACAATCAGGAATGTATTAGGCAGATTAACCGACAGTTAGGAATATATTTCCCAGCTGCTGTCAAGTGGAATGACATTTTTTCCATAAGGCAAAACGAAAGGGAAAATGTTTCTAATTATTTCAATCGAGCACTGCAAGTAATGGCTAGAAACACTGGGATCGCAGACATCAAGACAAATGCACAACATAAAGGAATAGCGGTTAAGGTATTGATGAATGGTTTAAAAGATGAATTAAAAACAAGGGTACAGACCACCAACCCAAACTGGAGAGATATCTCGGTGACCGCACTAAGAGAGGCCGTCATCAATCAGGATCAGAATATCACCAGATACAGAGAGTCTCAAAGAGATAAGTTAATGGCAGCAAATATACAGGCCCAAACCACAAGACCACCCCAACAAAAGCCCCACACCCCTGCGAAAAATCCAGATATGGTAGTCTGTTACCATTGTCATAAAAAGGGACATATTGCCAAAGATTGTAGATCAAGAGAAAGACAACACCATAATCACAAAGCCCAAGGAATCAGGGAAGTACAGGGGAAACGATTGATGATGATGAGCATCCGAGCGTTTGAGGAGGCATCAAATCAACCAAAACCTCAGGTCATTGACACATGGAGGAAGCCCAGGATTTGTTACCATTGTAGGAGAGAAGGGCATTATGTCAGCAACTGTAATAACCCACATAAAGTCAGACCCCCTAGACCAAGAAATGAGCAAAATTACAACATACACCATTATAATCAAGAATCACATAGGCAGGAAAGGTGATCATACGACTGATGGTAAGCCTGAGGTAACGGTTACTAAATTGGGAGGTCATTCACTGAAAGACACAGGAATGACCAGGTTAAACGTTGTAAATGTATTTGTGAAAAAATGTTTTTTCTCTCTCTCTCTATCCCCATCTCTGACGATTATTGGTAAGAATTCGAACATTGCATATTCGCTTGGTCCTTGCAGAAGTCTACCAAACCCCAGCATGACCTATCCACCACAATGTATTCTGGCCAGATACAGACAGTGGAATAATGCAAGTGCTGGTGGGGAGGGACTGCTCAAGGAAACCATTAGACACGTAGATACGACAGCCTAATAGTCTGACAATGTTTTCTTAATGTTGACAATGTTTAAAAATGCTTTGTTTCTCTTCTCTTATTGATGGTTATTGTCGAGTTATGTAATGTATATATGCACATGAATTGTTCTCTATCTCTTTTGTTTTTTTTTGTGTTTTCTCTCTCTTCTCACTCATGTTTTCATGGTTTAAAGATGGTATGTCACCCCTCAGTTGGACCAATGGTAATGCCAGATTTTTTTTCTCCTTACAGAAAGATCGCCGGTTAGGAAGGAATATTGCATCACCAGAATGTTCGTTTGGAAGACTGAGAGACAGCACCTTTGAGAGGACAGCAGAACAAGAAGAACAACAAGACGAGAGAACTTATTATCGTAACAAGTTCTCTCCCCCTCAAACTGTTTTCTTATACCCCCTTTACAAATTTCTTCTTTTCTCCTCCTGTAAGATGGACTTGCCCCAAGAGACTGTGATATGGATTTTCCCGTTAACCATGATGTTGACCAGAGCAGTCTGTTTCGGTGAGAGTACCAGTGAGGTCGAGAAAGGATCCAGAAAGGTCCTGATGACTGAGACGGAGGTGTAAATTTCCAATAGCAACCCAATCACCAAGCAAAGGCGAGTACCGGGCACGATCTAACAACCATGTTATCTGTAAACATTTTCTTTGAAGGATTGTTAGTTCAAAAAGAAAAAACTGTATCTGTAGGCTCTGTGACAATGGTTGAAGCTGGATGCATAAAGAAATGCCAATCCAGTCTTAATATCCATATGGACCAGCATCCATTGAGTGACTATCACTCTTTAGTGGGTAACGTATTAAACCAAACAGATTGTTGGGTATGCTCTCAAGTACCTCAGGGTCATAGTAAATCAGGGCTAGTACCATTTCCTTTAACGGTAGGGGAGGTACTTGAGCTAAAGGGTGGGAGACCGGTGGACCGGAGGTTTAACATCTCCAGCCCTCCTAGTTTGAAGCTCCACCAATACCATGTGGATAGGTCCCTCTTATGTTTCAACATCTCCAATCCCAGAAAACCGGGAAATTGGGAAGTGTCATGGAGCAACCTTACCATGACCTTTTCACACAGAGCAGATAGAATGCCTACAGATACAGAGCTCGTACGCCATATAGCCAGTAGAGGAAAATCTTTTCGGTATCGATATACCTTAGGAAATAGGATTACTAGAGTTGGAGAGGTATCACCAGGATACTGTGCACATATCGTACAAACTGATACGTGCATTAAGCAGATGGAAGAATTAGGGTCAGGAGATTTCACCTGGAAGGTTTGTAACATGGTCATGTCCTTCTCCGTCCCTTATGTTCTCCCCGATGACGCATATTTCATATGCGGGAGAAAGGCGTACAAGTGGCTTGCCCCAAACTCTGAAGGATTGTGTTATATTGGAAAAGTATTGCCTGAAGTGATGACTGTTACACATGACAAAATGAAGGACATACACCGTGGTGCCCAAGCTCCTTATACTCACACTCATTACGAGCACCGAGTTAAAAGACAACTGTCAGAAAGGTTAGAGCATCCGGCCTCTGATCTTATCCATGAATCCACCGGGATTCAGGTTCTGGTAGCGTTAGATTTCACTCGCACCGCTCGAGGTGTGATGAATTATAGATACATTTCCGCACTCGCCAATTTGTTAGATAATATCACTGAAATGTATGATGACACGTTTAGATACACTGGAAGAGAACTTCAAGCCTACAAAACAGAACTAGTTCAGCATAGGATGGTTCTTAATTATCTTACAGCAGTAACAGGCGGATATTGTGTTACATTGGCAACACAGTACGGCATAAAGTGTTGCACGTATATCACAAATAGCACCGAGGATCCGGTAGAGGTCATAGACCAAAAGATGGACGATATTCTGCAATTAAAGTGGGAATTTCGTCGAAAACACAATCTCACCCTTGCTGCTGTAGGTAATGAGCTGACTGGTTGGGTGTCATGGTTGAACCCGCGAAATTGGTTCTCCGGTTTAGGAGACTGGGCTCAAGGAGTCATAATGGATGTTGGAAAGTTTCTACTATGTATCTTGGGTGTCGTTATATCGATTGGATTGATATTTAGATGCGGGCAGGCTTTAATGAGGTGCAAACAAAGTACAAGAGTGATGAGCTTGAGGAGTGAGGAAACCGTAATTAACCTGGATTTGATTTATGACCCAATGATAGAAACCAGAATGTGATGAAAATGTGATTATACGGTCCGTTTCTTTCACCTGTTTTTCTGCTTTTCTCCAAGATACAAAGACCCCCTTGGACGAGGAAGTTGACGAGACGCTATACAGACAACAGACAAGCACCAAAAGAAGAAGATTTGACAACTTTAAATATGGACACTTGATGAACTTTGCCATGGATCCCCAGTTTCCCTAGTACTTTTAAACTCACGCTAGCCCAACATTTTTTGTAAATCTGATGGCTCAGACAAAGCTATTTGCTCATGCCCAAGGAGCAATACAGCGCAAAGAAGACGACTCTCAACAGATACCGAACACAACTTCAACGACAGATGTACATTTCCCTGACATAGAATATCATTGCATTTTTCGTAAGTGTTCTTTATCTTCATCTCTACAACCCTCAGGTAACGACACACATAGACGATAGGGAATACAGGCACAGATATTAGCAACCACATACCTCCCCCATTCATGTATCATCAACTAAAATGTGCATCCCCATTTTGTTACAACCACAGCCGAAATGAGCTCGGTAGAGTTTGACAGCCCATCCACAGACCTGTACCACAGGATAAGAAGGAATTCAAATGTATACTTCGCAATACCTCGAAGCTTGATTTACCACACGTACGGCACGATGATACATGACCCTCCAAACATGGACTCATACACACATGCTTCTACTTTCTCACTAGGTCATACCCTCTTCACACCTACTCCACTCTTCTCCCCTACCCAACCATGGAAATCAATTAACCCCTGACTTACATTTTTCTCCTTAAATATTTTAGAAGGTGGCAGTTATTATTGACTGCCAAAGGGTGGACTGTCAAAGTCAGAAAAATGTCTCTATGCACGTTGCCATATTTGCACCGCACACTGGTCCGCGCTGCGCATGCGTACGCTCTCCCGTGAAGGCGCATACCCGCAATAGCGTGCACTCGCAGGCGCGGTATGCGTATTTACGGTAGAGTTTATGTAGTCGTAGCGTGCGACTCATTCGTTACAAATGTTCACAATTAATGTAGTTTGTAGATCATGGTCCCCTTGATAGATTCTGAAAGTTTGGTTAAAATAGAAGGTCCCTGTTTAAAGGAATCCCTCTTTGTATTGTACGAAGGGTCTGACAGGAATCATACAGCCGTGTTTGGTACCCATCGGAAGAGTATTTAATTAGTAATATTCCAGTGTTGGTTTGGAGCGTATTAATCGCTCGTGCGAATAGTTATGGACATAAGAAGTTTATGTCCATTTCTATTATTTACACATACTCAGGTATGCGGCGGGAAACCCAGTTTTCCACCCACCTGAGCTGTTGGAAATCGTCACAGCCCACCTGTATGAATCACCCTATGACCTTTTGTTATGATGCAGGGCCGAATTCCTTCGGCCAATGGACAATGGGATTATAGGACCATGAGATTGCATTGTGTGTGGGGCATAAATAGGCAGGCCGACCACATCCAGCTCTCACTCTTCAACGGTTCTCATTGCTGAAAATCGGGTGCTGGATGTCCAGGCGCATGCGATCGTTTCCCCTTGTGCGTAAGTTTCTCTCCGTAATCATTGTCTTTCTGTGAGCCAATTTCTCTCTCTCTCTCTCCCTGTTCTGTTCTCTCATATCTCCCCTAGACTAGGCTAGTATTGTATTGTATTAGATAGTATTGCATTGTATTGCATTTAGGTCAGTGTAGTATTGTCTTTTTGTATTTATTGTTTAGTTCTGTGGTTAGGAAGTCTCTGTTATATTGTAGTGTATCATTTGTACTGTTATCCCCTTTTTACAAGTATATTAGGTATAATACAGTTAATAGGCTTTGGAACCTAAACCAGTATCTGTGTATTTTCTATAGTGTTAAGTGTTCACTTGAGCGTCGGTGACGCTCAAGCAGCTTTGTAGTTAGTCAGGTTACACAAGGTTGCACTTACACCCTGTACTCACATTAAGGTATTCTGTGTATATCATTGTTGAAAGGTTTAATATCGAAGTATAGCGTTGTGAGCGTCTGCGCCGCTGGTGACCTCCTCGTGGTCTCGAGCGTATGCTACGCCATAGCGAATCATTACTCTGGTCATAGCCAATAACGTGTCCTGTGATCACTGGGCCGTGAGCGAACGTGACGCTTGAGCGTCTCGCTTACTGCTGAGCGATCGTTACGCAAATAGCGTACCATTACGGTACTTCTTAAGTAAACAGCGTACAGTGTTCTTAGACTTCATAAAGGGTTGTTTATACGACAAAGGAATTTAGCATTGTCAGTACACATCAGGATAACAGATGGGATCCGGTCCTGGAGCGCTGAGCCAGCCTTAGGAGGCATCTGATGGGTAAGAAATGGCGTCCAGATACCCGGATCGTGACAGGTCCACGCGCAGCTTTCTATGATTAAAGAAATTAAAATAATCCTTTACTGTTGACAGCACAATTGAAGACGGAAAATAACAAATGACCTAGCCCCCATGCAGGGCACTGTCTCACTGCTGGCCACTCTATAATGGCAGCTAGTCTGTATCACAAAGTCACAGAAAAAGCCTCAGTCCTGTCTCTCACAGGTATATAATGACCTCCTGGCTTCCTGGCACACTGGGCTCTTCAGCTGCCACAGCATTCTGACTGGCTTTCACAATCCCTTATGGGTTGCATACACAGGCAGCAGCCTGCCTTGACTGTTCACTCCTTTGGACAGTCTCTACGGATCCCGGATCCACTCAGCAGCAGCCATTTGGTGTAGTCACCTTCTCTGTGTGGGCGGATCCCTCCAATCCCACACAGAATTCATGGCTCACTAGCGCCATCTATCCTTTTACTGCCACAATGTTTAGAGGATGGAGGGAGAAAGGACACTGTGCGCCAGCCTCTTAGTTAAAGAAATGATGGAAGAAGGGTTTAGATTTGTTAGCACTAGCAGTTGAGTTTGTGATGATAATCCATTGATACGAAGAGACTGATTGCACCTTAGTATGAGGGGAACAGAAATATTTGAGGAGTACAGATGTTCCACTTCTGTCAAATGAACAAGACTCCAAGGCGAAACGCGTGTCTTGCACCATTCCAGAGCTACCTGCTGTGCGCAGGCAGGGAATCCCCTACACACAGCGTGCAAGGGTCATCTCCGACCGCGCATGACATCTGTAAGGTGTAATTAATATTTTTTAAATCACCAGACCAGACTGCATCTAGCACTCTGTAATTTCTGGGGTGAGGAGAAATAAGATTTTACTTACCGATAAATCTATTTCTCGTAGTCCGTAGTGGATGCTGGGGACTCCGTCAGGACCATGGGGATCAGCGGCTCCGCAGGAGACAGGGCACAAAAATAAAGCTTTAGGATCAGGTGGTGTGCACTGGCTCCTCCCCCTATGACCCTCCTCCAAGCCTCAGTTAGGATACTGTGCCCGGACATGCGTACACAATAAGGAAGGATTTTGAATCCCGGGTAAGACTCATACCAGCCACACCAATCACACCGTACAACTTGTGATCTGAACCCAGTTAACAGTATGACAAACGTAGGAGCCTCTGAACAGACGTCTCACAACAATAACAACCCGATTTTTTTGTAACAATAACTATGTACAAGTATTGCAGACAATCCGCACTTGGGATGGGCGCCCAGCATCCACTACGGACTACGAGAAATAGATTTATCGGTAAGTAAAATCTTATTTTCTCTGACGTCCTAGTGGATGCTGGGGACTCCGTCAGGACCATGGGGATTATACCAAAGCTCCCAAACGGGCGGGAGAGTGCGGATGACTCTGCAGCACCGAATGAGAGAACTCCAGGTCCTTTTTAGCCAGGGTATCAAATTTGTAGAATTTTACAAACGTGTTCTCCCCCGACCACGTAGCTGCTCGGCAGAGTTGTAATGCCGAGACCCCTCGGGCAGCCGCCCAGGATGAGCCCACCTTCCTTGTGGAATGGGCCTTGACAGATTTAGGCTGTGGCAGGCCTGCCACAGAATGTGCAAGTTGAAATGTGCTACAAATCCAACGAGCAATCGTCTGCTTAGAAGCAAGAGCACCCAGTTTGTTGGTTGCATACAGGATAACAGCAAGTCAGTTTTCCTGACTCCAGCCGTCCTGGAAACCTATATTTTCAGGGCCCTGACAACATCTAGCAACTTGGAGTCCTCCAAGTCCCTAGTAGCCGTAGGTACCACAATAAGCTGGTTCAGGTGAAACGCTGACACCACCTTAGGAAGAAACTGGGGACGAGTCCGCAGCTCTGCCCTGTCCGAATGGACAATCAGATATGGCTTTTGTGAGACAAAGCCGCCAATTCTGACACTCGCCTGGCCGAGGCCAGGGCCAACAGCATGGTCACTTTTCATGTGAGATATTTCAAATCCACAGATTTGAGCGGTTTAAAATGTGATTTGAGGAATCCCAGAACTACGTTGAGATCCCACAGTGCCACTGGAGGCACAAAAAGGGGGTTGTATATGCAATACTCCCTTGACAAACTTCTGGACTTCAGGAACTGAAGCCAATTCTTTCTGGAAGAAAATTGACAGGGCCGAAATTTGAACCTTAATGGACCCCAATTTGAGGCCCATAGACACTCCTGTTTGCAGGAAATGCAGGAATCGACCGAGTTGAAATTTCTTCGTGGGGCCTTCCTGGCCTCACACCACGCAACATATTTTCGCCACATGTGGTGATAATGTTGTGCGGTCACCTCCTTCCTGGCTTTGACCAGGGTAGGAATGACCTCTTCCGGAATGCCTTTTTCCCTTAGGATCCGGCGTTCCACCGCCATGCCGTCAAACGCATCCGCGGTAAGTCTTGGAACAGACCTGGTACTTGCTGAAGCAAGTCCCTTCTTAGCGGCAGAGGCCATGAGTCCTCTGTGAGCATTTCTTGAAGTTCCGGGTGCCACGTCCTTCTTGGCCAATCCGGAGCCACGAGTATAGTTCTTACTCCTCTACGTCTTATAATTCTCAGTACCTTGGGTATGAGAAGCAGAGGAGGGAACACATACACCGACTGGTACACCCACGGTGTTACCAGAACGTCCACAGCTATTGCTTGAGGGTCTCTTGACCTGGCGCAATACCTGTCCAGTTTTTTGTTCAGGCGGGACGCCATCATGTCCACCTTTGGTCTTTCCCAACGGTTCACAATCATGTGGAATACTTCCCGATGAAGTCCCCACTCTCCCGGGTGGAGGTCGTGCCTGCTGAGGAAGTCTGCTTCCCAGTTGTCCACTCCCGGAATGAACACTGCTGACAGTGCTATCACATGATTTTTCGCCCAGCGAAGAATCCTTGCAGTTTCTGCCATTGCCCTCCTGCTTCTTGTGCCGCCCTGTCTGTTTACGTGGGCGACTGCCGTGATGTTGTCCCACTGGATCAATACCGGCTGACCTTGAAGCAGAGGTCTTGCTAAGCTTAGAACATTGTAAATTGCCCTTAGCTCCAGTATATTTATGTGGAGAGAAGTCTCCAGACTTGATCACACTCCCTGGAAATTTTTTCCCTGTGTGACTGCTCCCCAGCCTCTCAGGCTGGCATCCGTGGTCACCAGGACCCAGTCCTGAATGCCGAATCTGCGGCCCTTTAGTAGATGAGCCCTCTGCAGCCACCGCAGAAGAAACACCCTTGTCCTTGGAGACAGGGTTATCCGCTGATGCATCTGAAGATGCGATCCGGACCATTTTTCCAGCAGATCCCACTGAAAAGTTCTTGCGTGAAATCTGCCGAATGGAATCGCTTCGTAAGAAGCCACCATTTTTCCCAGGACCCTTGTGCAATGATGCACTGACACTTTTCCTGGTTTTAGGAGGTTCCTGACTAGCTCGGATAACTCCCTGGCTTTCTTCTCCGGGAGAAACACCTTTTTCTGGACTGTGTCCAGAATCATCCCTAGGAACAGCAGACGTGTCGTCGGAAACAGCTGCGGTTTTGGAATATTTAGAATCCACCCGTGCTGTCGTAGAACTACTTGAGATAGTGCTACTCCGACCTCCAACTGTTCTCTGGACCTTGCCCTTATCAGGAGATCGTCCATTTTCTTTGAAGAAGAATCATCATTTCGGCCATTACCTTGGTAAGGACCCGGGATGCCGTGGACAATCCAACCGGCAGCGTCTGAAACGGATAGTGACAGTTCTGTACCACGAACCTGAGGTACCCTTGGTGAGAAGGGCAAATTGGGACATGGAGGTAAGCATTCCTGATGTCCCGGGACACCATATAGTCCCCTTCTTCCTGGTTCGCTATCACTGCTCTGAGTGACTCCATCTTGATTTGAACCTTTGTATGTAAGTGTTCAAATATTTCAGATTTAGAATAGGTCTCACCGAGCCGTCTGGCTTCAGTACCACAATATAGTGTGGAATAATACCCCTTTCCTTGTTGTAGGAGGGGTACTTTGATTATCACCTGCTGGGAATACAGCTTGTGAATTGTTTCCACTACTGCCTCCCTGTCGGAGGGAGACGTTGGTAAAGCAGACTTCAGGAACCTGCGAGGGGGAGACGTCTCGAATTTCCAATCTGTACCCCTGGGATACTACTTGTAGGATCCAGGGGTCCACTTGCGAGTGAGCCCACTGCGTGCTGAAACTCTTGAGACGACCCCCCCACCGCACCTGAGTCCGCTTGTACGGCCCCAGCGTCATGCTGAGGACTTGGCAGAAGCGGTGGAGGGCTTCTGTTCCTGGGAATGGGCTGCCTGCTGCAGTCTTCTTCCCTTTCCTCTATCCCATGGCAGATATGACTGGCCTTTTGCCCGCTTGCCCTTATGGGGACGAAAGGACTGAGGCTGAAAAGACGTTGTCTTTTTCTCCTTTATACGGCAATACTTCCATGTGCCGTTTGGAATCTGCATCACCTGACCACTGTCGTGTCCATAAACAACTTCTGGCAGATATGGACATCGCACTTACTCTTGATGCCAGAGTGCAAATATCCCTCTGTGCATCTCGCATATATAGAAATGCATCCTTTAAATGCTCTATAGTCAATAAAATACTGTCCCTGTCAAGGGTATCAATATTTTCAGTCAGGGAATCCGACCAAGCCACCCCAGCGCTGCACATCCAGGCTGAGGCGATCGCTGGTCGCAGTATAACACCAGTATGTGTGTATATACTTTTTAGGATATTTTCCAGCCTCCTATCAGCTGGCTCCTTGAGGGCGGCCCTATCTGGAGACGGTACCGCCACTTGTTTTGATAAGCGTGTGAGCGCCTTATCACCCTAAGGGGTGTTTCCCAACGCGCCCTAACTTCTGGCGGGAAAGGGTATACCGCCAATAATTTTCTATCGGGGGAAACCCACGCATCATCACACACTTCATTTAATTTATCTGATTCAGGAAAAACTACAGGTAGTTTTTTCACACTCCACATAATACCCTTTTTTGTGGTACTTGTAGTATCAGAAATATGTAACACCTCCTTCATTGCCCTTAACAAGTAATGTGTGTGCCTAAAGGAAAATACGTTTGTTTCTTCACCGTCGACACTGGAGTCAGTGTCCGTGTCGACCGACTGAGGTAAAAGGACGTTTTAACGCCCCTGACGGTGTTTGAGACGCCTGGACAGGTACTGATTGGTTTGCCGGCCGTCTCATGTCGTCAACCGACCTTGCAGCGTGTTGACATTATCACGTAATTCCTTAAATAAGCCATCTATTCCGGTGTCGACTCCATAGAGAGTGACATCACCATTACAGGCAATTGCTCCGCCTCCTCACCAACATCGTCCTCATACATGTCGACACACACGTACCGACACACAGCACACACACAGGGAATGCTCTGATAGAGGACAGGACCCCACTAGCCCTTTGGAGAGACAGAGGGAGAGTTTGCCAGCACACACCAAAACGCTATAATTATACAGGGACAACCTTTATATAAGTGTTTTTCCCTTATAGCATCTTAATATATATAATCATATCGCCAAATAAGTGCCCCCCCTCTCTGTTTTAAACCTGTTTCTGTAGTGCAGTGCAGGGGAGAGCCTGGGAGCCTTCCCACCAGCATTTCTGTGAGGGAAAATGGCGCTGTGTGCTGAGGAGAATAGGCCCCACCCCCTTTTCGGCGGGCTTCTTCTCCCGTTTTTCTGAGACCTGGCAGGGGTTAAATACATCCATATAGCCCCAGGGGCTATATGTGATGTATTTTTTAGCCAGAACAAGGTATTCTCATTGCTGCCCAGGGCGCCCCCTGCAGCGCCCTGCACCCTCCGTGACCGCTGGTGTGAAGTGTGTGACAACAATGGCGCACAGCTGCAGTGCTGTGCGCTACCTCATGAAGACTGAAAAGTCTTCTGCCGCCGGTTTCTGGACCTCTTCACTTTTCGGCATCTGCAAGGGGGTCGGCGGCGCGGCTCCGGGACCGGACTCCATGGCTGGGCCTGTGTTCGATCCCTCTGGAGCTAATGGTGTCCAGTAGCCTAAGAAGCCAATCCATCCTGCACACAGGTGAGTTCACTTCTTCTCCCCTAAGTCCCTCGTTGCAGTGAGCCTGTTGCCAGCAGGACTCACTGTAAAATAAAAAACCTAAAAACTTTTTCTAAGCAGCTCTTTAGGAGAGCCACCTAGATTGCACCCTGCTCGGACGGGCACAAAAACCTAACTGAGGCTTGGAGGAGGGTCATAGGGGGAGGAGCCAGTGCACACCACCTGATCCTAAAGCTTTATTTTTCTGCCCTGTCTCCTGCGGAGCCGCTAATCCCCTATGGTCCTGACGGAGTCCCCAGCATCCACTAGGACGTCAGAGAAAAGTAATTAGTCCTGTGCTGATGGCCTCTTGGTAGGAGCTACGGCGTCCAGCTTGCGTTACCTCATGGGACGCAGCACTGGCTCACACACGCATGTAGGAGGCATTCCTTATACCAGACGCCTCCTGCTGCATTACCATTTCTGCACATCTCTGCTGCCTCCATGTAAGCAGCAGAGATGCCACCTCCATCCACATCTGAACTGGGCGTACTGAGAGTACCCAGGGCGCCCTTCCTCTGTAACCCGCTTCCTGTAGCAGGGTCAGCGTCACTCCTTTACATGACAGGCACTGGGTAATCTCTCTACAGTCTAATGGCTGACCCGGGTGTGGTTTGAAAAGTCAACATTCAGAATGGCGACACCAGATTATCAACAGGTTCTGAATGTCGACAGTCAGAATGGACATTGGGGGTCATTCCGAGTTGATCGCTCGCTACCGATTTTAGCAGCTCAGTGCTCAGGTGAAAAAATGGCATTTATGAGCATGTGTATGGGCCGCAATGCGCACGTGCGTCGTACGGGTACAAAGCCCGTCGTGTTTGTGCACAGGTTCTAGCAAAGTTTTTCTTCGCACTGACGGCCGCAAGAAGATTGACAGGAAGGGGGCGTTTCTGGGTGTCAACTGACCGTTTTCAGGGAGTGTTTGCAAAAACGCAGGCGTGCCTGAAAAAACGCAGGCGTGGCTGGGCATTCACTAGGTGGGTGTAGGACGTCAAATCCGGACACGAATAGGCTGAAGTGATCGCAAGCGCTGAGTAGGTTCAGAGCTACTCTGAAACTGCACAAACTGTTTTTGCAGAACTCGGCTGCACATGCGTTCACACTTCTGCTAAGCTAAAATACACTCCCAGCGGGCGGCGGCATAGCGTTTGCACCGCTGCTAAAAACTGCTAGCGAGCGATCAACTCGGAATGACCCCCAATAGATCAACAGGGAAAATGTCAACATTCATAAATGTCGACAACAGAATGTCTACGTAGTTTTTTTTCGTATTTAATCTAACCCTAGCCAAAAACCTAACCCTACAAATAACACAAAAATATAGTGTTGAAATTCTGGTGTCAAAATGCTGAGAAAGTCATCCTTCTTACTGGAACCCGTTGCCTCACCGGTCTGCCCCTGGATACTAAGAGGGTAAGTGGGGTAAGTCTTTTAATAAAGAGCCCCCATTACCGCCAGGGCTTCGGCATCCCCTATATTCTTTCTGGGGTCTTCTTTCGTCCTCTTGCCAGCGGCACCTCTTCTCCGTTTCACTAACAAACATCGGAAAGTCTTTTCTCCTACCTTGCTGCCATTATACCGCGATCCCTCTGCTTGCACCATCTAATATACACTGTAATCTGGAGCAAGGGGCAGATTTAAACTAATCAAGGTCAAAGAACCATGGAAAGACTGGACTGGGTTCCAGCAATGGGGGTCATTCCGAGTTGTTCGCTCGTTATTTTTTTCTCGCAACGGAGCGATTAGTCGCTAATGCGCATGCGCAATGTCCGCAGTGCGACTGCGCCAAGTAAATTTGCTATGCAGTTAGGTATTTTACTCACGGCATTACGAGTTTTTTTCTTCGTTCTGGTGATCGTAATGTGATTGACAGGAAGTGGATGTTTCTGGGCGGAAATTGGCCGTTTTATGGGTGTGTGCGAAAAAACGCTACCGTTTCTGGGAAAAACGCGGGAGTGGCTGGAGAAACGGAGGAGTGTCTGGGTGAACGCTGGGTGTGTTTGTGACGTCAAACCAGGAACGAAACTGACTGAACTGATCGCAGATGCCGAGTAAGTCTGGAGCTACTCAGAAACTGCTAAGAAGTGTCTATTCACAATTCTGCTAATCTTTCGTTCGCAATTTTGATAAGCTAAGATTCACTCCCAGTAGGCGGCGGCTTAGCGTGTGCAAAGCTGCTAAAAGCAGCTTGCGAGCGAACAACTCGGAATGACCCCCAATGACGGCTACTTCACAGCCAAATCCCTTCACATTAAGGTAAGTGCCTCTGCCAGTGGTCGCTCCCTCCCTGACTGGGCTCCCGATTTGTAATAGAGTTAATACACCTTTAAGGGTAAAACTAAAGTGTATTGTTTTAGGGGAAATAGAGGCACAGACTTGTGTGTAATCTTACATTTTATACATCAAAATGTAAAGAAAAAAACAGCATGTTAGTCGCAACAACACAAAAGTACAATACGAATACAAACTGCTGAACGATTCAGTTGTTAACGCAAGTATAATGTAACTCCCAAAATCAGGTGTAGTATGTTATGCCGGCGCTTGGGATCTCGGCGTCCAGCATACCAGCGGCAGGATCCTGACCGCCGGCATGCAGGCAGCGAGGGGTGAGTGCAAAAGAGCCCTTGCGGGCTCGCCACGCAGCAGGCACGGTGGCGTATTCTCCCTCCTGGGGTGTCGTGGACACCCCAAGAGGGAGAATAGTTGTCGGTATGCCGGCTGTCGGGATTCCAGCATCGGTATGGTGAGCGCCGGGATCCCAACATCCGGCATATCAAATGCCTCCCCCCAAAATCATTATTGCATTTGCTGCCTGTAGTACCAGTACCGGCCACTTAGGGGAGCTCTCATCACACACTGGGAAAGTGATTTACGCATAAGAAGCGTCTCTTGATACACATATTTATTATATTACAATGGAGGGGAGAAAAGTAATGTAATAATAATAATAATAATAATAATAATAAAGTAAGATATACAGTGATATCAGTGCACCAATTCCACGGCATTACATGTCCTGCAGTTCATTCATTCTGTAAGTATGGAGCTGAAACCCTCCCATCACATTTGCTAGCCTTCCCCCCCCCCATTTTCAGGCATTTCCAACCTCTGTCCACAATGCACATTAACATTCCAGGTTTTAGCATACCTCCCAACATCGGGAGATGGCAACATGGGACACCTTGGCCCGTGCACGGGAGTGCCGCCATTGCGAGCCACGTCCATTTTTGGTCACTATGAGGGTATGCCAGCGCTCTGTGAGCTGCCGGCACCCCCAGACCCTCTGTCTCCCGTGAATATAGTCTATTCACCGCTGCTCTGTGACTGAAGGAGCCTCAAAACTGCCCCCCCACCGCGGGACACTGCGGCCCGCGGGTAGGACAGTGCCCAAAAAATGGGACTGTCCGGCAAAAATCGGGACAGTTGGGAGGTATGGTTTTAGTGAAATCTATGCTTGAGCACAGGTGACTTAATTAGAACCTCAGTTATTTTAATTTAACCACCCGTGCTGAAGCCTGGATATGGTATGCGTTTATAATACCGCCCATCAGAACCCCAACGGGCGCAATACCGATGCTGTAATCTCAACAGGGGTACAATCCCACCACGGGCGAAGTAGGTGATTCTCCCTCTGTGGGTGTCCACAACACTCAGAAAAGAAGAATAGAACCTGTGGTGAGCGAAGTAAGCCACCGCGCCCGCATCGCGGTGAGCGCAGTGAGCCCGCAAGGGGCCTTGATGTGTTCGCCCTCCTGCCGGCATTGTTAGTGTGCCGTGAGGACCGTATGATCGTGTATGTGCCGTAGCTGAGCTGGGGGTCTGAACCTGGACGTAAAACCATTGTATAAGTGATCACATTACTTCTTACCGATCGCCGGGATAGGATCTCATCGGACTCCCTGTCCTAGCGGCTGTCCTTTCATAAATTTGCTGCAAAAAGGAATCCCAATGTTCAGAGGAACACAGGATATCATGATGTATATGCCCATAGAATGTACGGTGCACAGAATGTGGAGAGGGAAGATCAGAGTTGTGTATTGTAGTCAGGTTACAATTTGCATATAAGCGTTAAAGTGTCCAGATTTCTCTCCTGTTTATTTGTCCCAAGAGGACAGGATATAATATCTGCTCCTGTCCCATCTGTAAACACCATCATCCATATTTTCAGTCTAGGAGAGGTCAGAGTAGGCATGAAGGCAAGACTTACGTCAGAGTAGGCATGAAGGCAAGACTTACGTCAGAGTAGGCATGAAGGCAAGACTTACGTCAGAGTAGGCATCAAGGCAAGACTTACGTCAGAGTAGGCATCAAGGCAAGACTTACGTCAGAGTAAGCATCAAGGCAAGACTTATGTCAGAGCAGGCATCAAGGCAAGACTTAGGTCAGAGCAGGCATCAAGGCAAGACTTACGTCAGAGGAGGCATGAAGGCAAGACTTACGTCAGAGTAGGCATCAAGGCAAGACTTACGTCAGAGTAGGGATCAAGGCAAGACTTACGTCAGAGTAGGCATCAAGGTAAGATTTACCTCAGAGTATGCTTCAAGGCAAGACTTACGTAAGAGTAGGCATCAAGGCAAGACTTACGTCAGAGCAGGCATCAAGGCAAGACTTACGTCAGAGCAGGCATCAAGGCAAGACTTACGTAAGAGTAGGTATGAAGGCAAGACTTACGCAAGAGTAGGCATGAAGGCAAGACTTACGTAAGAGTAGGCATGAAGGCAAGACTTACGTAAGAGTAGGCATGAAGGCAAGACTTACGTAAGAGTAGGCATGAAGGCAAGACTTACATCAGAGTAGGCATCAAGGCAAGACTTACGTCAGAGTAGGCATCAAGGCAAGACTTACGTCAGAGTAGGCATCAAGGCAAGACTTACGTCAGAGTAGGCATCAAGGCAAGACTTACGTCAGAGTAGGCATGAAGGCAAGACTTACGTAAGAGTAGGCATGCAGGCAAGACTTACGTAAGAGTAGGCATCAGTGACGTGCGGTGGGGTGAGGCAGGTGAGGCAGACCCTTTCCTGTATACTAACGTTTGTGTCAGAGATTTGACTGTATAAATTATATGAAAAATACAAAGAATATGTTTGAAATATCTTCTTTGCATTATTCTAATCATTTTTAGAGCCAAAGCTCTGGAGTAAAAAGTCTATGGCAGGTGAGGCAGTGCCTCACCTGCTTATCTTTTCCGCACATCTCTGATCAAAAATCACCAAATTTCCAGGAGTTTATACTACTGCACCTGTGTATAATGCCCAGATGTACCCTTTGGCTCATATTTTATGTGTAAATCTGGCTCAGGTGCTAGCTAGTGCCTCCTTAGCCTTTTAGCTCACCGCACGTCTCTGGTAGGCATGCAGGCAAGACTTACGTAAGAGTAGGAATCAAGGCAAGACTTACGTCAGAGTAGGCATCAAGGCAAGACTTACGTCAGAGCAGGCATCAAGGCAAGACTTACGCCAGAGCAGGCATCAAGGCAAGACTTACGTCAGAGCAGGCATCAAGGCAAGACTTACGTCAGAGTAGGCATCAAGGCAAGATTTACGTCAGAGTAGGCATGAAGGCAAGACTTACGTCAGAGTAGGCATGAAGGCAAGACTTACGTAAGAGTAGGAATCAAGGCAAGATTTACGTCAGAGTAGGCATGAAGGCAAGACTTACGTAAGTGTAGGCATCAAGGCAAGACTTACGTAAGAGTAGGAATCAAGGCAAGATTTACGTCAGAGTAGGCATGAAGGCAAGACTTACGTAAGATTAGGCATCAAGGCAAGACTTACGTAAGAGTAGGCATCAAGGCAAGACTTACGTAAGAGTAGGAATCAAGGCAAGACTTACGTCAGAGTAGGCATGAAGGCAAGACTTATGTAAGAGTAGGAATCAAGGCAAGACTTACGGTACCAGATCTGCAGACACACATTAGCTTTTTAATCAAAAATTGACAAAAAAAAGAAGCAAATAATCCAACCAGAAATCATGAAAAAAAAAGCACAGAGATTGCAGAGCAAAACAAAGTGCAGCAGAGCAGGAAATAGCCGTTTCCACAGGAGCATCCATCAAACAGAACAATGAACAATAACATAAATGCCTAAAAACCAGTGGAAGCATCCAGGCCAGAGTATAAAGCAATAACAACATAACACACACAATGATGAGGTGGCGGCTGCACCTACAGGATACAGAATAGTAAGCTGGGTACATATTATAACAGCGTGTTCCCCATAGACGGTGTGGCGTGATGTAACGGTATATCGTGCCCCTGTACACACTGTATGATCCAGTGTATGACAGCGCAATGTAATGCTATAGCATGCATGTAACTGCCGTCGTTCACTCATCGTCCCATCTGATTCCCTGATCCGACCTTCAGGGTATCGGGAAATAGTGGCAATCCATCGCTAATGTATGGGGGCCATTAGGTAGACTTGACCAAGTGAAATGGTTTGTTTCCATGGTATGATATACCGCCGCCCGGGATGTCGAACGTCAGGATCCTGACATCGGCCTCCCGAGCGGTAGCATGCCGGCAGGGGGGGGGCAAGCGCAACGAAGCCCCTTGCAGGCTCGGTGGTGAGTTACACTTGCCACAGGTTCTATTCTTTCTCTATGGGTGTCATAGACACCTACCTCACTGGTATACCGGCGGCAGTATGGTGTCCCTGCAGGGATCCTGGCGGTGGTATTGTGACAGCCAGGATCGCGGCAAGCGGTACCACATACCGTTTCCAAAAAGCGCTGGGTGGAGTCCACGTTGGAGGCTGCATGGATTTGGATCTCCTTGATTACGGTGTAGTGATACACAGAATGGAAGTTGCTCAAACCACTTTACTGGTCCACCACAGGTGTATGAAAAGAAGGGGTTAATCTACATTAAAAACAAATTCCTCCAGCACACCATAATGGACAGCAAAAGAGACATACATCCACATGATAATAGCAATGCAGAGATCTCATAGACATATGGTAGACATATGGTAAGCCACCAGCCACAGCAAGGTGGCTCTGCTCTGGTGGGCCCATACTACTCGACAATAGCACTTTTGTTCATAAATGTATGTATTTCTAAAATGAGAGCTAACTCACCTAGAGGCACCCCAAGATCCTCCGATATGGCACTACAGGGATCAGCATACCCTCCAACTACTGATTCCATCCACGCCTCTCAGAACAGTGATAGACAATGGCAGTTGCTCAAATGTATTGGTCCAGCACAGGTGTCATCACTTTACGTGATAACCTTATGTCCTTATCCTGCTACAAGTTTAGGAGTAAAGCATATCCCATCATTCCAACAATCAATTCACTTATCATTTCCTCACTTTTTTATTTTTTCATAATAATTTTCTTTTTAATTACATCCTATGTATTATTTTTCATTATTCCGCTATTTTAATGAATTATTTTATTATATAATTAATCGATTAGATTTCTGTATTTGAATATGTAAATATGTCAGCGTGCGGTAACCAACTCCTGAATGCTCTTCTGGGTAAGCAGCTAGTCTGAGTTTTGTGCAAAGAGAATGCAAAAATCCAGCTCATTCTACGCATCACTATATTGAGTTACAAGTGGTTTGTACCGCAGACTGAACAGCGCACATTATAATCCTGTCCAGTGGCGTACTGTGCCCCAGCACTGGACAAGTTGTAACAGATAAGCGCACATTATAATCCTGTCCAGTGGCGTACTGTGCCCCAGCACTGGACAAGTTGTAACAGATCAGCGCACATTATAATCCTGTCCAGTGGCGTACTGTGCCCCAGCACTGGACAAGTTGTAACAGATCAGCGCACATTATAATCCTGTCCAGTGGCGTACTGTGCCCCAGCACTGGACAAGTTGTAACAGATCAGCGCACATTATAATCCTGTCCAGTGGCGTACTGTGCCCCAGCACTGGACAAGTTGTAACAGATCAGTGCACATTATAATCCTGTCCAGTGGCGTACTGTGCCCCAGTACTGGAGAAGTTGTAACAGATCAGCGCACATTATAATCCTGTCCAGTGGCGTACTGTGCCCCAGCACTGGACAAGTTGTAACAGATCAGCGCACATTATAATCCTGTCCAGTGGCGTACTGTGCCCCAGCACTGGACAAGTTGTAACAGATCAGCGCACATTATAATCCTGTCCAGTGGCGTACTGTGCCCCAGTACTGGACAAGTTGTAACAGATCAGCGCACATTATAATCCTGTCCAGTGGCGTACTGTGCCCCAGCACTGGACAAGTTGTAACAGATCAGCGCACATTATAATCCTGTCCAGTGGCATACTGTGCCCCAGCACTGGACAAGTTGTAACAGATCAGCGCACATTATAATCCTGTCCAGTGGCGTACTGTGCCCCAGCACCGGAGAAGTTGTAACAGATCAGTGCACATTTTTGTCATTACACCTATAATGCAGCTGCCTCCTGTCTATTTTTGTTATCTTGTTAATTTTCACTAATGAATCATTGGTTTCCTATATCATCAGTGTAAGAGACAATTCTGTCCCTTTCACACTGAGCCTCTGACCCGGAAGATTGCCGAGGTGACCTGGGTTTGGTGTGAAACGGTCAATGCAGGTCCGGTGCCCCGGGGAATTCATCCCTGGTCATTACCAGGGTTATTCCCAGGACCAACCCGAATAAACTGCAGCGTGAAAGGCGTGACCCTGGTTATGTTTAATAGCTGCTGATTGGCTGTGTATGCAGAGGCCCGCCTCATGGGAGTGACATGCAGGGCAGACATGTGTCCAGCGTGAAGGTGACGACCCGGGAATAACACGGGTCCAGCATGCGGTCTGAGGGGGGTTTGAGCAGCTGTGACCCGGGATTTAGGTGTGAAAGGGGTATTAGGGGTATTAGACGTCCCGCTGAAAGACCAGCTGTAGTATGTGACTGAGCCTACAGGGCGCGGTTACACAATCACATATATTTAGAACTGTTTATTCGGAATGCGGTCATGTGACCGGCAGTCACCATGCCGACGCCGGAATCCTGAGCGATCAAACGCCTGACAGTCGGCATGCCGACTAACAGGGACTATTCCCACTCGTGGCTGTCCACGACACCCATAGGGGTATATTTACTAAGCTCCCGATTTTGACCGATTTAGTGTTTTTTCATCAAATTGTCATCTCGGGAATTTACTAAACACAAATCTCGGCAGTGATGAGGGCATTCGTATTTTTTTGGAAGTCAAAGAAAGAAAATACGAATGAATACACCATCGGTCAAATACGCCTGTTATTTTATACAACTCGGTAATTTACTAAAAATTCTATTTCACAAACACTGCCGGCAATAGCCAAACACTGCCGTGAAAAAATACAAATCGTAAAAAATAAGATTTTACTCACCGGTAAATCTATTTCTCGTAGTCCGTAGTGGATGCTGGGGACTCCGTAAGGACCATGGGGAATAGCGGCTCCGCAGGAGACTGGGCACAGCTAAGAAAGATTTAGGACTACCTGGTGTGCACTGGCTCCTCCCACTATGACCCTCCTCCAGACCTCAGTTAGGATACTGTGCCCGGAAGAGCTGACACAATAAGGAAGGATTTTGAATCCCGGGTAAGACTCATACCAGCCACACCAATCACACCGTATAACTCGTGATAATATACCCAGTTAACAGTATGAACACAACAGAGCCTCTCAAAAGATGGCTCAACAATAACCCTTGTAGTTAACAATAACTATATACAAGTATTGCAGACAGTCCGCACTTGGGACGGGCGCCCAGCATCCACTATGGACTACGGGAAATAGATTTACCGGTGAGTAAAATCTTATTTTCTCTGACGTCCTAGTGGATGCTGGGGACTCCGTAAGGACCATGGGGATTATACCAAAGCTCCCAAACGGGCGGGAGAGTGCGGATGACTCTGCAGCACCGAATGAGAGAACTCAAGGTCCTCCTCAGCCAGGGTATCAAATTTGTAGAATTTTGCAAACGTGTTTGCCCCTGACCAAGTAGCAGCTCGGCAAAGTTGTAAAGCCGAGACCCCTCGGGCAGCCGCCCAAGAAGAGCCCACTTTCCTCGTGGAATGGGCTTTTACAGATTTAGGGTGCGGCAGTCCAGCCGCAGAATGTGCAAGTTGAATCGTGCTACAGATCCAGCGAGCAATCGTCTGCTTAGAAGCAGGAGCACCCAGCTTGTTGGGTGCATACAGGATAAATAGCGAGTCAGTCTTCCTGACTCCAGCTGTCCTAGAAACATATACTTTTCAGGGCCCTGACTACGTCCAGTAACTTGGAATCCTCCAAGTCCCAAGTAGCCTCAGGCACCACAATAGGTTGGTTCACATGAAAAAATGATACCACCTTAGGAAGGAATTGGGAACGAGTCCTCAATTTCGCCTTTCCCATATAAAATACAGATAAGGGCTTTTGTCAATTATGATACACACCTGGCCGACGCCAAGGCCCACAGAATGACCACTTTCCACGTGAGGTATTATAGCTCCACGGATTTAAGTGGCTCAACCCAATGCGACTTCAGGAAATCCAACACCACGTTGAGATCCCACGGTGCCACTGGGGGCACAAACGGGGGCTGACTATGCAGCCCTCCCTTAACAAAAGTCTGAACTTCAGGCAGTGAAGCCAGTTCCATTTTGGAAGAAAATCGATAGAGCCGAAATCTGGACCTTAATGGAACCCAATTTTAGGCCCATAGTCACCCCTGACTGTAGGAAGTGCAGAAATCGACCTAGCTGAAATTTCTCCTTTGGGGCCTTCCTGGCCTCACAGTACGCAACATATTTCCGCCATATGCGGTGATAATGGTTAGCGTTCACTTCTTTCCTAGCTTTAAATAGCGTAGGGATAACTTCCTCCGGAATTCCCTTTTCCTTCAGGATCCGGCGTTCAACCGCCATGCCGTCCAACGCAGCCGCGGTACGTCTTGGAACAGACAGGCCCCCTGCTGCAGCAGGTCCTGTCTGAGCGGCAGAGGCCATGGGTCCTCTGAGATCATTTCTTGGAGTTCTGGTTACCAAGCTCTTCTTGGCCAACCCGGAACAATGAGTATAGTTCTTACTCCTCTCCTTCTTATAATTCTCATTACCCTGGGTAAGAGAGGCAGAGAAGGGAACACATACACCGACTGGTACACCCACGGTGTTACCAGAGCGTCCACAGCTATCGCCTGAGGGTCCTTGACCTGGCGCAATATCTTTGTAACTTTTAGTTGAGGCGGGACGCCATCATGTCCACCTGTGGCCTTTCCTAACGGTGTACAATCATTTGGAAGACTTCTGGATGAAGTCCCCACTCTCCCGGGTGGAGGTTTCTTAGTTGTCCACTCCGGGAATGAACACTGCTGACAGTGCTAACACATGATTTTCCGCCCACCGGAAAATCCTTGTGGCTTCTGCCATCGCCATCCTGCTTCTTGTGCCGCCCTGTCGGTTTACATGAGCGACCGCCGTGATGTTGTCTGACTGGGTCAGCACCGGCTGGTGTTGAAGCAGGGGTCTAGCCTGACTTAGGGCATTGTAAATGGCCCTCAGTTCCAGAATATTTATGTGTAGGGAAGTCTCCTGACTTTTCCATAGCCTTGGAAGTTTCTTCCCTGTGTGACTGCCCCCCAGCCTCGAAGGCTGGCATCCGTGGTCACCAGGACCCAGTCCTGTATGCCGAATCTGCGGCCCCCTAGAAGATGAGCACTCTGCAGCCACCACAACAGCGACACCCTGACCCTTGGAGACAGGGTTATCCGCCGATGCATCTGAAGATGCGACCCGGACCACTTGTCCAACAGATCCCACTGGAAAATCCTTGCATGGGACCTGGCGAATTATATTTCTTCGTAAGAAGCTACCATCTTTCCCAGGGCTCGCGTGCATTGATGCACCGACACCTGTATACGTATTAGGAGGTCTCTGTCTAGAGACAACAACTCCTTGGACTTCTCCTCCGGGAGAAACCCTTTTTATCCTGTTCTGTGTCCAGAACCATACCCAGGAACAGTAGACGCGTCGTAGGAACCAGCTGCGACTTTGAAATATTCAGAATCCAGCCGTGCTGTTGTAGCACTTCCCGAGATAGTGCTACTCCGACGAACAACTGCTCCCTGGACCTCGCCTTTATAAGGAGATCGTCCAAGTACGGGATAATTATTTCGGCCATTACCTTGGTAAATACCTCGGTGCCGAAGACAGACCAACGGCAACGTCTGGAATTGGTAATGACAATCCTGTACCACAATTTTGAGGTACTCCTGGTGAAGAGGGTAAATAGGGACATGCAGGTAATCATCCTTGATGTCCAGTGATACCATGAAATTCTCCAGGCTTGCAATAATCGCCCTGATCGATTCCATTTTGAACTTGAACCTTCGTATATAAGTGTTCAAGGCTTTCAATTTTAGAATGGGTCTCACCGAACCGTCTGGTTTCGGTACCACAACATTTTGGAATAGTAACCCCGGCCTTGTTGAAGGAGGGGTACCTTGCTTTCACCTGCTGGAAGTACAGCTTGTGAATTGCCGCCAGTACTACCTTTCTCCGAGGGCAGCCGGCAAGGCTGATGTGAGGTAACGGCGAGGGGGAGTCGCCTCGAACTCCAGCCTGTATCCCTGTGATACTATTTGCAGAACCTAGAGATCCACCTGTGGGCAAGCCCACTGTCCCTGATGTTCCCGAGACGCGCCCCTACCGCACCTGTCTCCACCTGTGGAGCCCCAGCGTCATGCGGTGGACTCAGAGGAAGCTGGGGAAGATTTTTGATCCTGGGAACTGGCTGCTGGTGCAGCTTTTTTCCTTCTTCCCTTGTCTCTGTGCAGAAAGGAAGCGCCTTTGACCCGCTTGCTTTTCTGAAGCCGAAAGGACTGTACCTGAAAATACGGTGCTTTCTTAGGCTGTGAGGAAACCCGAGGTAAAAAATTTTCTTCCCAGCTGTTGCTGTGGATACGAGGTCCCAGAGACCATCCCCAAACAATTCCTCACCCTTATAAGGCAGAATCTCCATGTGCCTTTTACAGGCAGCATCACCTGTCCACTGCCGGGTTTCTAATACCCTCCTGGCAGAATGGACATTGCATTAATTCTGGATGCCAGCCGGCAAATATCCCTCTGTGCATCCTTTATATATAAGACAACGTCTTAAATATGCTCAATGTTAGCAAAATATTATCCCTGTCTTAGCGTATTAATATTATCTGACAGGGTATCAGACCACGCTGCAGCAGCCCTATTTATGCTGAGTCAATTGCAGGTCTCAGTATATAACCTGAGTGTGTAAATAGTAATACAGACTTCAGGATCGCCTCCTGCTTTTTATCAGCAGGTTCCTTCAAGGTGGCCGTATCCTAAGACGGCAGTGCCACCTTTTGACAAACGTGTGAGCGCCTTATCCACCCTAAGGGATATCTCCCAACGTGACCTATCCTCTGGCGGGAAAGGGTACGCCATCGGTAACTTTTTAGAAATTACCAGTTTCTTATCGGGGGAAACCACGCTTCTTTACACACTTCATTCATTCATCTGATGGGGGAACAAAACACTGGCTGCTTTTTCTCCCCAAAAATAAAACCCCTTTTATGTGGTACTTGGGTTCAAGTCAGAAAATGCGTAACACATTTTTCATTGCTGAGATCATGTAACGGCTGTTCCTAGTGGATTGTGTATATGTCTCAACCTCGTCGCCACTGGAGTCAGACTCCGTGTCGACCTCTGTGTCTGCCATCTGCTGATGGCCTTTGAGACGCCTGGGCAGGTGCGGGCTGAGAAGCCAGCTGTCCCACAGCTGTTACGTCATCCAGCCTTTTATGTAAGGAGTTGACACTGTCGGTTAATACCTTCCACCTATCCATCCACTCTGGTGTCGGCCCCACAGGGGGCGACATCCCATTTATCGGCCTCTGCTCCGCCTCCACGTAACCTTCCTCATCTAACATGTCGACACAGCCGTACCGACACACCGCACACACACAGGGAATGCTCTGACTGAGGACAGGACCCCACAAAGTCCTTTGGGGAGACAGAGAGAGAGTATGCCAGCACACACCAGAGCGCTATATAATGCAGGGATTAACACTATAACTGAGTGATTTTTCCCCAAATAGCTGCTTGTATACATATATTGCGCCTAAATTTAGTGCCCCCCCCCTCTCTTTTTAACCCTTTGAGCCTGAAAACTACAGGGGAGAGCCTGGGGAGCTGTCTTCCAGATGCACTGTGAAGAGAAAATGGCGCCAGTGTGCTGAGGGAGATAGCTCCGCCCCTTTTTTGCGGACTTTTCTCCCGCTTTTTTATGGATTCTGGCAGGGGTATTTATCACATATATAGCCTCTGGGGCTATATATTGTGATATATTTGCCAGCCAAGGTGTTTTTATTGCTGCTCAGGGCGCCCCCCCCCCCCCCCCCCCCAGCGCCCTGCACCCTCAGTGACCGGAGTGTGAAGTGTGTATGAGGAGCAATGGCGCACAGCTGCAGTGCTGTGCGCTACCTTGGTGAAGACTGATGTCTTCTGCCGCCGATTTTCCGGATTCTTCTTGCTTCTGGCTCTGTAAGGGGGCCGGCGGCGCGGCTCCGGGACCGAACACCAATGGCCGGTTCCATGCGGTCGATCCCTCTGGAGCTAATGGTGTCCAGTAGCCTAAGAAGCCCAAGCTACCACCAGTTAGGTAGGTTTGCTTCTTCTCCCCTTAGTCCCTCGCTGCAGTGAGTCTGTTGCCAGCAGATCTCACTGTAAAATAAAAAACCTAAAAATATACTTTCTCTCTAGGAGCTCAGGAGAGCCCCTAGTGTGCATCCAGCTCAGCCGGGCACAGGATTCTAACTGAAGTCTGGAGGAGGGTCATAGTGGGAGGAGCCAGTGCACACCAGGTAGTCCTAAATCTTTCTTAGCTGTGCCCAGTCTCCTGCGGAGCCGCTATTCCCCATGGTCCTTACGGAGTCCCCAGCATCCACTAGGACGTCAGAGAAAAAAGCAGTTTTAAAATAGACCTGCTTTTTTTTTACCGTGTTCTGATAGGCATGCACGGATCCGTGAGATCCGTGCATGTTTATCAGTGGGAAGGGGTGTGAAAGGGTTAAATATCAGGAAAAAAATGCGTGGGGTCCCCCCTCCTAAGCAAAACCAGCCTCGGGCTCTTTGAGCCGGTCCTGGTTGAAAAAATATGAGAAAAAAAATGACTGGGGTTCCCCCATATTTCAACAACCAGTACCGGGCTCTGCGCCTGGTCCTGGTGCAAAAAATACGGGGGACAAAAAGCGTAGGGGTCTCCCGTATTTTTTGTACCAGCACCGGGCACCACTAGTCAGAGAGATAATGCCACAGCCGGAGGACACTTTTATATAGGTCCCTGCGGCCCTGGCATTAAATCACTAACTAGTCACCCCTGGCCGGGGTACCCTGGAGGAGTGGGGACCCCTTAAATCAAGGGGTCCCCCCCTCCAGCCACCCAAGGGCCAGGGGTGGAGCTGTGGCATTATCTCTCTGACTAGTGGAGCCCGGTGCTGGTACAAAAAATACGGGGGACCCCTACGCTTTTTGTCCCCCGTATTTTTTGCACCAGGACCAGGCGCAGAGCCCGGTGCTGGTTGATCAAATATGGGGGAACCCCTGTCATTTTTTTGACCATATTTTTTCAACCAGGACCGGCATAAAGAGCCCGAGGCTGGTTTTGCTTAGGAGGGGGGACCCCACACATTTTTATTTTTTATTTTTAACACTTTAATTTTTTTTTTAAGGTGCACAATGAAGCCCTGCACGGATCTCACAGATCCGGCCGAGATTCATTGTGTTAATGTCGGCAGTGTTTTACTATTCACTCCCGTAAAACACTGGCCGAAATTACGAATGACATCGACATCGGAAAAAACGAAAATGCAGAATACGACAGCATAGTAAATCTGTCGTAAAAAATTCAAAAAGTTGCAAATTTACACATTCGATGTCATTCGTGTTTAATCTCCCTCCAAATCGGCACAAATACGAATTTTAGTAAATGTACCCCATAGTGTGGGAATAGAACCTGTGGCGAGCCTCTGAGCCCGCAGGGGCTTTATCTTATATAACGCTGTACAGAAAATATTTGCCATTCACATCAGTCCTTGCCGCATTACTCCTTGCCGTACAGTGTAGACTCCCAGCAGCTGTTCTTCCCATCAGGCTTTGCAGCCGCCCTGATTGACAGCTGATGAATATTGATCGGTATGGGAAGTCTTTAGGGGTCTGAAATACCTACATGCTGGGAAATTGCTGTATGGAAACTTTGGGCCTAATTCAGACCTGATCGCAGCAGCAAGACTGTTCTCTAATGGGCAAAACCATGTGCACTGGTAGGGGGGCAGATGTAACATGTGCAGAGAGAGTTAGATTTGGGTGGGTTATTATGTTTCTGTGCAGGGTAAATACTGGCTGCTTTATTTTTACACTGCAATTTAGATTTCAGTATAAACACACTGGCCGAATTTGAGCTCAAAATTGGCCAGTGTGTATGAGCCCTAAGTGCTGAAACACACTACCCGGCTTTTGCCGGCCGGGAAAAAGCCGGACGGCTTTATCCCGTGCCGGCATTGTAGTTAACAGTGTGAGGGCTAGGGTCCCTTCACACTGCACGGCCCCGGCCCGGCTGCCGGGTTGCAGCCGGGTCTCACCACTGGAAGGTCCGGCGGCCGGGCGGCCGCCTTTGGAGCCAGTGAACCGTGTGCGTGAAGGGGAGCTTTCACACACAACGGTTTTTTCTGAAGCCGTGTCTGATGCTGCGCATGCGCACAGCATCACACACGGCTCAAAGCCGTCCTGTGAGACAGACTCTGCCGGTTTCTCCCGGATGGCAAAAAGCCGGACAAAGTTTGTCCGGCTTTTTGCCATCCGGGAAAAACCGGAGTGTGTGTTACAGCCCATACTCTCTCTGCACGTGTTTTATTTGCCCCACCTGCAGTGCACATGGGGCCTAATTCAGTCCTGATTGCTTGCTATGGTTTTTTTGCACTGCTGTGATCAGATAGTCGCTGCCCACAGGGGAGTGTACTTTAGGTGCACAAGTGTGCGATCGCATGTGTAGCAGAGCTGTACAAACACATCTTCTGCAGTCTCTGCGCAGCCCAGGACTTACTCAGCCGCTGCGATCACATCAGCCTGTCCGGGACCGGAATTGATGTCAGGAACCCTCCCTGCAAACGCTTAGACACGCCTGCATTTTTCCAGACACTCCTTGAAAACAGTAAGTTGCCACCCACAAACGCCTTCTTCCTGTCAATCTCCTTGCGAATGCCCGTGCAAACAGATTCTTCGCCCAAACCCATCACTGAGCGGCGATCTGCTTTGTACCCGTGCAACGTGCCTGCGCATTGCAGTGCATACGCATGCGCAGTTTAGACCTGATTGCCCACTGTACGAAAACGCAGCCTAATGGGCAAAACCATGTGCACTGCAGGTGGGGCAGAGGTAACATGTGCAGAGAGAGTTAGATTTGGGTGGGTTATTTTGTTTCTGTGCAGGGTAAATACTGGCTGCTTTATTTTTACACTGCAATTTAGATTTCAGTTTGAACACACCCCACCCAAATCTAATGGGCCCTACACATTTGTCGATCCACCGCCGAGCTGCCCGATGGTGGATACGGCAGACGGGCAACCCGGTGGCGGGGGCGAGGTGACGGGGGGAGTTAATTTTCTTCACTCCCCCCGCACTAGTGAGTATGGGCACTAAGGATCAGTGTGCACTAGTGAGTATGGGCAGCAGGGATCAGTGTGCACTAGTGAGTACGGGCAGCAGGGATCAGTGAGCACTAGTGAGTACGGGCAGCAGGGATCAGTGTGCACTAGTGAGTACGGGCAGCAGGGGTCAGTGAGCACTAGTGAGTACGGGCAGCAGGGATCAGTGTGCACTAGTGAGTACAGGCAGCAGGGGTCAGTGAGCACTAGTGAGTACGGGCAGCAGGGATCAGTGTGCACTAGTGAGTACGGACAGCAGGGATCAGTGCGCACTAGTGAGTACGGGCAGCAGGGATCAGTGAGCACTAGTGAGTACGGGCAGCAGGGATCAGTGCGCACTAGTGAGTACGGGCAGCAGGGGTCAGTGTGCACTAGTGAGTACGGGCAGCAGGGATCAGTGTGCACTAGTGAATATGGGCAGCAGGGGTCAGTGAGCACTAGTGAGTACGGGCAGCAGGAGTCAGTGAGCACTAGTGAGTACGGGCAGCAGGGGTCAGTGTGCACTAGTGAGTATGGGCAGCAGGGATCAGTGTGCACTAGTGAGTATGGGCAGCAGGGATCAGTGTGCACTAGTGAGTACGGGCAGCAGGGATCAGTGTGCACTAGTGAGTATGCGCAGCAGGGATCAGTGTGCACTAGTGAGTACGGGCAGCAGGGATCAGTGCACACTAGTGAAAATGGGCACTAAGGATCAGTGAGCACTAGTGAGTACGGGCAGCAGGGATCAGTGTGCACTAGTAAGAACGGGCAGCAGGGATCAGTGTGCACTAGTGAGTACGGGCAGCAGGGATCAGTGAGCATGAGTGAGTATGGGCAGCAGGGGTCAGTGAGCACTAGTGAGTACGGGCAGCAGGGGTCAGTGTGCACTAGTGAGTATGGGCAGCAGGGATCAGTGAGCACTAGTGAGTACGGGCAGCAGGGATCAGTGTGCACTAGTGAGTATGGGCAGCAGGGATCAGTGTGCACTAGTGAGTACGGGCAGCAGGGATCAGTGTGCACTAGTGAGTATGGGCAGCAGGGATCAGTGTGCACTAGTGAGTACGGGCAGCAGGGATCAGTGCACACTAGTGAAAATGGGCACTAAGGATCAGTGAGCACTAGTGAGTACGGGCAACAGGGATCAGTGTGCACTAGTAAGAACGGGCAGCAGGGATCAGTGTGCACTAGTGAGTACGGGCAGCAGGGATCAGTGAGCACTAGTGAGTATGGGCACTAAGGATCAGTGTGCACTAGTGAGTACGGGCAGCAGGGATCAGTGTGCACTAGTGAGTATGGGCAGCAGGGATCAGTGAGCACTAGTGAGTACGGGCAGCAGGGATCAGTGTGCACTAGTGAGTATGGGCAGCAGGGATCAGTGAGCACTAGTGAGTGTAGGGGGGTGCACACGGGGAGATTTCTCCCAGAGATGTGTACGGAGCGTTCTAGCACAGATCGCTCAGCGTACATCTCTAGATGCTCAGCACACTGGGGGTAATTCAGAGTTGATCGTAGCTGTGCTAAATTTAGCAAATCTACGATCACTTTCACAGACATGCGGCTGGACGCCCAGCACAGGGGTAGTCCGACCCGCATGTCAGGCCCGACCATCCCCCCCTACCCCCGCACAGGGTACAAAAGCATTGCACGCCGGCAATGCTTTTGTAGCTGAGTAACTCCCTACCAGCGCAGCTCCTCGCCGCACTAGTGAGTACGGGCAGTAGGGATCTGTGAGCACTAGCGAGTACGGGCAGTAGGGATCTGTGAGCACTAGTGAGTACGGGCAGTAGGGATCTGTGAGCACGAGTGAGTATGGGCAGCAGGGATCTGTGAGCACTAGTGAGTATGGGCAGCAGGGATCTGTGAGCATTAGTGAGTACAGACAGTAAGCGCTAGTGAGTACAGCCAGCCCAGCCGGGATCAGTGAGCAGTAGTGAGTACAGGCAGTAGGTATCAGTGAGCACTAGTAAGTATGGGCAGTAGGAACCAGTGAGCACTAGTGAGTACGGGCAGTAGGGATCAGTGAGCACTACTGAGATTGGCCAGTAGGGATCAGTGAGCAGTAGTGAGTACGGGCAGTAGGGATCAGTAAGCAGTAGTGAGTATGGGCAGTAGGATTTAGTGAGCACTAGTGAGTACAGGTAGTAGTGAGTATGGACAGTAAGGAACAGTGAGCAATAGTGAGTAAGGGCAGTAGGGATCAGTGAGCAGTAGTGAGTATGGGCAGTAGGGATCAGTGAGCAGTAGTTAATATGGGCAGTAGGGATCAGCGAGCACTACTGAGTACATGCAGTGGGGATCAGTCAGTACAGGCAGTGGGGATCAGTGAGTATGGGCAGTAGGGATCAGTGAGCACTAGTGAGTACGGGCAGTAGGGATCTGTGAGCACTAGTGAGTACGGGCAGTAGGGATCTGTGAGCACGAGTGAGTATGGGCAGCAGGGATCTGTGAGCACTAGTGAGTATGGGCAGCAGGGATCTGTGAGCATTAGTGAGTACAGACAGTAAGCGCTAGTGAGTACAGCCAGCCCAGCAGGGATCAGTGAGCAGTAGTGAGTACAGGCAGTAGGTATCAGTGAGCACTAGTAAGTATGGGCAGTAGGAACCAGTGAGCACTAGTGAGTACGGGCAGTAGGGATCAGTGAGCACTACTGAGATTGGCCAGTAGGGATCAGTGAGCAGTAGTGAGTACGGGCAGTAGGGATCAGTAAGCAGTAGTGAGTATGGGCAGTAGGATTTAGTGAGCACTAGTGAGTACAGGTAGTAGTGAGTATGGACAGTAAGGAACAGTGAGCAATAGTGAGTAAGGGCAGTAGGGATCAGTGAGCAGTAGTGAGTATGGGCAGTAGGGATCAGTGAGCAGTAGTTAATATGGGCAGTAGGGATCAGCGAGCACTACTGAGTACATGCAGTGGGGATCAGTCAGTACAGGCAGTGGGGATCAGTGAGTACGGGCAGTATAGATCAGTGCACACTAGTGATTACAGGCAGTAGTGATCAGTAGTAAAGGCAGTAGGGAACAGTAAGCAGTAGTGAGTACAGGCAACAGGGATCAGTAAGTACAGGCACTGGGGGTCATGAGTACGGGGATCAGTGAGTATGGCCAGTAGGGATCAGTGAGCAGTGTGGGCAGTTGGGATCAGTGAGCACTAGTGACTATGGGCAGCAGGGATCAGTGAGCAGTAGTGAGTACAGGCAGTAGTGACCAGTAGTCAGAATGGGCAGTAAGGATCAGTGAGCAGTAGTGAGTACAGGCAGTAGGGATCAGTGAGCAGTAGTGAGTAGGGGCAGTAGGGATCAGTGAGCACTAGTGTGTATGGGCACTAGGGATCAGCGAGTGCAGGCAGTGGGGATCAGTGAGTATGGACAAGGGGGATCAGTGAGTAACAGCAGTGGGGATCAGTGAGCACTAGTGAGTATTGACAGTAGGGATCAGTGAACACTAGTGAGTACGGGCAGTAGGGATCAGTGAGTATGGGCAGTGGGATCAGTGAGCACTAGCGAGTACGGGCAGTAGGGATCAGTGAGCTCTAGTGAGTACGGGCAGTAGGGATCAGTGAGCTCTAGTGAGTACAGGTAGTGGGGATCAGTTAGCTCTAGTGAGTACAGGCAGTGGGGATCAGTGAGCACTAGTGAGTACGGGCAGTGGGATCAATGAGCACTGGGGATCAGTGAGTACTAGTGAGTACGGGCAGCAGGGATCAGTGAGCATGAGTGAGTATGGGCAGCAGGGGTCAGTGAGCACTAGTGAGTACGGGCAGCAGGGGTCAGTGTGCACTAGTGAGTATGGGCAGCAGGGATCAGTGAGCACTAGTGAGTACGGGCAGCAGGGATCAGTGTGCACTAGTGAGTATGGGCAGCAGGGATCAGTGTGCACTAGTGAGTACGGGCAGCAGGGATCAGTGTGCACTAGTGAGTATGGGCAGCAGGGATCAGTGTGCACTAGTGAGTACGGGCAGCAGGGATCAGTGCACACTAGTGAAAATGGGCACTAAGGATCAGTGAGCACTAGTGAGTACGGGCAACAGGGATCAGTGTGCACTAGTAAGAACGGGCAGCAGGGATCAGTGTGCACTAGTGAGTACGGGCAGCAGGGATCAGTGAGCACTAGTGAGTATGGGCACTAAGGATCAGTGTGCACTAGTGAGTACGGGCAGCAGGGATCAGTGTGCACTAGTGAGTATGGGCAGCAGGGATCAGTGAGCACTAGTGAGTACGGGCAGCAGGGATCAGTGTGCACTAGTGAGTATGGGCAGCAGGGATCAGTGAGCACTAGTGAGTGTAGGGGGGTGCACACGGGGAGATTTCTCCCAGAGATGTGTACGGAGCGTTCTAGCACAGATCGCTCAGCGTACATCTCTAGATGCTCAGCACACTGGGGGTAATTCAGAGTTGATCGTAGCTGTGCTAAATTTAGCAAATCTACGATCACTTTCACAGACATGCGGCTGGACGCCCAGCACAGGGGTAGTCCGACCCGCATGTCAGGCCCGACCATCCCCCCCTACCCCCGCACAGGGTACAAAAGCATTGCACGCCGGCAATGCTTTTGTAGCTGAGTAACTCCCTACCAGCGCAGCTCCTCGCCGCACTAGTGAGTACGGGCAGTAGGGATCTGTGAGCACTAGCGAGTACGGGCAGTAGGGATCTGTGAGCACTAGTGAGTACGGGCAGTAGGGATCTGTGAGCACGAGTGAGTATGGGCAGCAGGGATCTGTGAGCACTAGTGAGTATGGGCAGCAGGGATCTGTGAGCATTAGTGAGTACAGACAGTAAGCGCTAGTGAGTACAGCCAGCCCAGCCGGGATCAGTGAGCAGTAGTGAGTACAGGCAGTAGGTATCAGTGAGCACTAGTAAGTATGGGCAGTAGGAACCAGTGAGCACTAGTGAGTACGGGCAGTAGGGATCAGTGAGCACTACTGAGATTGGCCAGTAGGGATCAGTGAGCAGTAGTGAGTACGGGCAGTAGGGATCAGTAAGCAGTAGTGAGTATGGGCAGTAGGATTTAGTGAGCACTAGTGAGTACAGGTAGTAGTGAGTATGGACAGTAAGGAACAGTGAGCAATAGTGAGTAAGGGCAGTAGGGATCAGTGAGCAGTAGTGAGTATGGGCAGTAGGGATCAGTGAGCAGTAGTTAATATGGGCAGTAGGGATCAGCGAGCACTACTGAGTACATGCAGTGGGGATCAGTCAGTACAGGCAGTGGGGATCAGTGAGTATGGGCAGTAGGGATCAGTGAGCACTAGTGAGTACGGGCAGTAGGGATCTGTGAGCACTAGTGAGTACGGGCAGTAGGGATCTGTGAGCACGAGTGAGTATGGGCAGCAGGGATCTGTGAGCACTAGTGAGTATGGGCAGCAGGGATCTGTGAGCATTAGTGAGTACAGCCAGCCCAGCAGGGATCAGTGAGCAGTAGTGAGTACAGGCAGTAGGTATCAGTGAGCACTAGTAAGTATGGGCAGTAGGAACCAGTGAGCACTAGTGAGTACGGGCAGTAGGGATCAGTGAGCACTACTGAGATTGGCCAGTAGGGATCAGTGAGCAGTAGTGAGTACGGGCAGTAGGGATCAGTAAGCAGTAGTGAGTATGGGCAGTAGGATTTAGTGAGCACTAGTGAGTACAGGTAGTAGTGAGTATGGACAGTAAGGAACAGTGAGCAATAGTGAGTAAGGGCAGTAGGGATCAGTGAGCAGTAGTGAGTATGGGCAGTAGGGATCAGTGAGCAGTAGTTAATATGGGCAGTAGGGATCAGCGAGCACTACTGAGTACATGCAGTGGGGATCAGTCAGTACAGGCAGTGGGGATCAGTGAGTACGGGCAGTATAGATCAGTGCACACTAGTGATTACAGGCAGTAGTGATCAGTAGTAAAGGCAGTAGGGAACAGTAAGCAGTAGTGAGTACAGGCAACAGGGATCAGTAAGTACAGGCACTGGGGGTCATGAGTACGGGGATCAGTGAGTATGGCCAGTAGGGATCAGTGAGCAGTGTGGGCAGTTGGGATCAGTGAGCACTAGTGACTATGGGCAGCAGGGATCAGTGAGCAGTAGTGAGTACAGGCAGTAGTGACCAGTAGTCAGAATGGGCAGTAAGGATCAGTGAGCAGTAGTGAGTACAGGCAGTAGGGATCAGTGAGCAGTAGTGAGTAGGGGCAGTAGGGATCAGTGAGCACTAGTGTGTATGGGCACTAGGGATCAGCGAGTGCAGGCAGTGGGGATCAGTGAGTATGGACAAGGGGGATCAGTGAGTAACAGCAGTGGGGATCAGTGAGCACTAGTGAGTATTGACAGTAGGGATCAGTGAACACTAGTGAGTACGGGCAGTAGGGATCAGTGAGTATGGGCAGTGGGATCAGTGAGCACTAGCGAGTACGGGCAGTAGGGATCAGTGAGCTCTAGTGAGTACGGGCAGTAGGGATCAGTGAGCTCTAGTGAGTACAGGTAGTGGGGATCAGTTAGCTCTAGTGAGTACAGGCAGTGGGGATCAGTGAGCACTAGTGAGTACGGGCAGTGGGATCAATGAGCACTGGGGATCAGTGAGTACAGGCAGTAGGGATCAGTGAGTGCGGGCAGTGGGGATCAGTGAGTGCGGGCAGTGGGGATCAGTGAGTGCGGGCAGTGGGGATCAGTGAATGCGGGCAGTGGGGATCAGTGAGTGCGGGCAGTGGGGATCAGTGAGTAGAGGCAGTGGGGATCAGTGAGTGCAGGCAGTAGGGATCAGTGAGTAGAGGCAGTAGGGATCAGTGAGTAGAGGCAGTGGGGACCAGTGAGTGCGGGCAGTGGGGATCAGTGAGTGGAGGCAGTGGGGATCAGTGAGTGGAGGCAGTGGGGATCAGTGAGTAGAGGCAGTGGGGATCAGTGAGTAGAGGCAGTGGGGATCAGTGAGTACAGGCAGTAGGGATCAGTGAGTACAGGCAGTGGGGATCAGTGAGTGCGCGCAGTGGGGATCAGTGAGTGCGGGCAGTAGGATCAGTGAGTGCGGGCAGTGGGGATCAGTGAGTACAGGCAGTAGGGATCAGTGAGTACAGGCAGTAGGGATCAGTGAGAAGGCAGTAGGATCAGTGAGCAGAGGCAGTGGGGATCAGTGAGCAGAGGCAGTGGGGATCAGTGAGTAGAGGCAGTAGGGATCAGTGAGTACAGGCAGTAAGTATCAGTGAGTAGAGGCAGTGGGGATCAGTGAGTGCGGGCAGTGGGGATCAGTGAGTAGAGGCAGTAGGGATCAGTGAGTAGAGGCAGTGGGGATCAGTGAGTGCGGGCAGTGGGGATCAGTGAGTAGAGGCAGTGGGGATCAGTGAGTAGAGGTAGTAGGTATCAGTGAGTAGAGGCAGTAGGGATCAGTGAGTGCGGGCAGTAGAGATCAGTGAGTAGAGGCATTAGGGATCACTGATTGCGGGCAGTAGGGATCAGTGAGTAGAGGCAGTAGGGATCAGTGAGTGTGGGCAGTAGGGATCAGTGAGTAGAGGCAGTAGGGATCAGTGAGTGTGGGCAGTGGGGATCAGTGAGTACAGGCAGTAGGGATCAGTGAGTGCGGGCAGTAGGGATCAGTGAGTACGGGCAGTATGGATCAGTGAGTAGAGGCAGTAGGGATCAGGCAGTAGGGATCAGTGAGTGCGGGCAGTAGGGATCAGTGAGTGCGGGCATTGGGGATCAGTGAGTACGGGCAGTAGGGATCAGTGAGTAGAGGCAGTAGGGATCAGTGAGTGCGGGCAGTGGGGATCAGTGAGTACAGGCAGTAGGGATCAGTGAGTGCGGGCAGTGGGGATCAGTGAGTGCGGGCAGTGGGGATCAGTGAGTGCGGGCAGTGGGGATCAGTGAGTGTGGGCAGTGGGGATCAGTGAGTAGAGGAAGTGGGGATCAGTGAGTAGAGGCAGTGGGGATCAGTGAGTAGAGGCAGTAGGGATCAGTGAACAGAGGCATTAGGGATCAGTGAACAGAGGCATTAGGGATCAGTGAGTAGAGGCAGTGGGGATCAGTGAGTGCGGGCAGTAGGGATCAGTGAGTGGAGGCAGTGGGGATCAGTGAGTGGAGGCAGTGGGGATCAGTGAGTAGAGGCAGTGGGGATCAGTGAGTAGAGGCAGTGGGGATCAGTGAGTAGAGGCAGTGGGGATCAGTGAGTAGAGGCAGTAGGGATCAGTGAGTAGAGGCAGTAGGGATCAGTGAGTAGAGGCAGTAGGGATCAGTGAGTAGAGGCAGTAGGGATCAGTGAGTACAGGCAGTAGGGATCAGTGAGCAGAGGCATTAGGGATCAGTGAGTAGAGGCAGTAGGGATCAGTGAGTAGAGGCAGTAGGGATCAGTGAGCAGAGGCATTAGGGATCAGTTAGTACAGGCATTAGGGATCAGTGAGTACAGGCAGTGGGGATCAGTGAGTACAGGCAGTGGGGATCAGTGAGTACGGGCAATGGGGATCAGTGAGTACGGGCAGTGGGGATCAGTGAGTACGGGCAGTGGGGATCAGTGAGTAGAGGCAGTGGGGATCAGTGAGTAGAGGCAGTGGGGATCAGTGAGTAGAGGCAGTAGGGATCAGTGAACAGAGGCATTAGGGATCAGTGAACAGAGGCATTAGGGATCAGTGAGTACAGGCAGTGGGGATCAGTGAGTACAGGCAGTAGGGATCAGTGAGTATAGGCAGTAGAGATCAGTGAGTACAGGCAGTGGGGATCAGTGAGTAGAGGCAGTGGGGATCAGCGAGTAGAGGCAGTAGGGATCAGTGAGTAGAGGCACTAGGGTTCAGTGAGTACAGGCAGTAGGAATCAGTGAGTACAGGAAGTAGGGATCAGTGAGTACAGGCAGTAGAGATCAGTGAGTACAGGCAGTAGGGATCAGTGAGTAGAGGCAGTAGGGATCAGTGAGTAGAGGCAGTGGGGATCAGTGAGTAGAGGCAGTGGGGATCAGTGAGTAGAGGCAGTGGGGATCAGTGAGTACAGGCAGTAGGGATCAGTGAGTACAGGCAGTGGGGATCAGTGAGTAGAGGCAGTGGGGATCAGTGAGTACAGGCAGTAGGGATCAGTGAGTACAGGCAGTGGGGATCAGTGAGAAGAGGCAGTGGGGATCAGTGAGTACAGGCAGTGGGGATCAGTGAGAAGAGGCAGTGGGGATCAGTGAGTACAGGCAGTGGGGATCAGGGAGCACTGTGGAGTAATGACAGGCGGCGGCAGTAGAGTATATGACAGGGAGACACTCGCACAGTGACAGTGACCTGCCATGGAGACAGCGGTGTGTTTACATGAGACCGTACCATGTCACCCAGCCGCCATCACAGCCGCCCCTGTCACACCGTATACAGCGCTCTCTGCATACACAGCTCCCGCCGCCATCTCTCACTGTACATACACCCGCTGAAAGCACGGAGAGGGAGCTGCTTCCAGCACAGGCCTGCCCGCTGCCGGTGTCGCCCCCCCCCCCTGTCAGTGAGAGGTGGTACAGCCCGTTACCCGGGCAGCAGCTGCTTCTGGCGCTCGCGCTTCTCCGGCCGTTATGGGCGTGACCGTGTCGGGGGCGCGCCTAGGGACAGAGGCTCAGTCCCTCAGGCGGCGTGTGCGAGCTTGCAGCATTGATACAAGCCCGTAACCCTTTAACTGCCGCTGCGGCGCTAATTGTCATTACCAATACTGCAGTGCCCAGTCACTATTCTCCAGGCCATGCTGGGGCTTGTAGTGCCATGGGGGCGGTGTCTATGGTTGCTTACTGCCCACTTGCTAGCAGATCATGCTCAGAAGTCTTAAAACACATTTTATATATATATATATATATATATATATGTGTGTGTGTGTGTATAATATGTGGCGACATACTGTGGTTACATGATGTGTAAATGCTCTCCCCGATTGCAGCATCCTGCATGCTATGATACTGTGTATTGTTATTCAGCATGATCATATGCCTTACTGTACCAGTATTTGCTGTACCTCAGCACCCTGCCGCTGTGATGCTAAGTATTGCCTAATTGTCCAGTCATTATAGTCTGTAGTATTAGTTTTATTGTATAATATTATTACTCTAGCACCCAGGAGACCAGGTCCCCCTTCTCGGTCCCGCTCGCTTCCCCAGTGACGTGATCCTGATTGCATCATGTCTGATAACGTAGTAATTTTGCATCATCGTGAGTTTGCAGCCGTATGTTGCAGAGATGGGGACATGGGTGCACCTACGGGTGCAGGGGATAGGGTACATACGTGCCTCTGGGTCCATAGACTACCATTCTTACTTCCCCGCCATGTCTGCTGTTTCAGATCTCTTCAGGAAAATAGTGTGGGCGCCATTTTCCCAAAGATCTGCACTGGCGGGGACCAGCACAATGGACCCCCTTCTTTTTTAAGGATGGGGGGGCGCAATGCTGCAACCCATGTAGTTATGCCTGACCGGTTTATAATAACTAAGGCCGGGAACACACTGGGTCAATATAGTGATGATTGGTCGTATTGGAACGACAAATTGTCTACATAGTAGTGTGTCCCCTCAGTGGCACTCTCCCACGGACGACATACAAGATTATATAATTGTCCGTGCATACGATATCATGTATTGATGGAGCCACACTAGTCGTGGCTCCGTCTGTGCCTAGGTGTGCCTAGGACTCGGTGTCTCCCTCTCTGACTGGGCGCACGCGCCCGTGACAGAGACGCACACCACTCACTTGAATGGAGAGCGTCTCCGTCCGCACGCCCGGACAGAGACTCTCTGAATGGGGGCGTCTCCGTGCACTCCCAGCGTGACTAGGCGGTTGGATCGCTTAATCACGCCGCGAGTGCACGCCTGCGACTAAGCAGGCAAAGACAAGGGAGGCTCCATCTGTATGAAGCGATGCATATTAATGAAGGACGGAACGAGAGGTCGCTCCGTCATTCATAAAATCGTGTAATGTGTACCGGCGATCTGTGACGGTCCGGAGCGAAGGGAAGATAGCCAGTCGTCCTGATGGGATCGGTATGTGATCCTGCCACACGTGGTTCCCCAATGTCAGTATACCGACACCGGCAACCCGTGTGGCAGAATGCCGGCAGGGTGATAGCGCAATGAAGCCCCTTGCGGGCTCACTGCACTGCGCTTGCCACGCTGTGGGCTTGGTGGCGAGCTTTGCCCGCCACAGGTTCTATTCTCCCCCCATGGGTGACGTGGACACCCATAGAGGGGGAATCACCTCATTCCCCGGTATTCCGGCGACGGCATGGTGACCCTGTCGGGATCCCGGCGGCGGTATTAAGACATCCAGGATGCCAACGAGTGATATGCTAACTGCATACCATCCTGATGTGTACCCAGCCTAAGAGTGCCCCCTCCCTACATGTTGCTGCAATTGTGTTATTGCCCTGACCCTCACACCCCCCTTACTATACAAGCACGCAATTCCTGGCCTTGTATAGCAGGGGGCTGGGCCACGATTACGCTATTCAACACAAATCTCATCATGAAGCCGTCCGGATTGCTCACTTCACTCGGGCGAGCGAGCAGAGCAGTGAGTGGCATGGAGGAGACTGGCAGACATCCGGGGAGAGTAGGTCAGTATGGCGCTTGTCCCGTGGACCATCCAGAAAGTAGGCAAGTAGGATATTTATTAATTAGTTCCCAGTTTCAGCATATTTGCGTTTCTGCGTTACGTCTGCCGCACATTTTTCCGTTAAATTTTGACATCATGTTGATTTGGTTTCGGCGATTGTCAGTTTAATCAATCCCAGCGCCATGTGATGTGTTGTTAAATGTCCCTCAAGGTGCTTCCAGTACATGCTGTAACATGAACCTAGGTGTCAGTGGCGTCGTCTGTGCTTCCACTAATGCATGTAAGCCGGTGCTGGAGAAAGACAAAGTGCCGTACTGCAGGGACAGACGGAACATGAAAGTTCCCTGAATATAAATATGTGAAGACTATACCAAACCGGTTTTATATGTCCCCTTGTATGGCGTTACACAATATTTAAGTGCCATATTTTTTGGTTTAAGCTAATTTAATTGCAAAAAAGTAACTAATGGTGTGTACACACGGTGAGATTTTTTCTTACGATTTTGACTATATAGGCGCGTCGTACGGGTACAAAGCGGATCATTGCTGGGCGATGGATTGTATGAAGAATCTATTCGTACAGCCGATCTCAAGGAGATTGACAGGAAGAAGGCGTTTATGGGTGTCAACTGACCGTTTTCAGGGAGTGTTTGGAAAAACGCAGGCGTGTCCAAGCGTTTGCAGGGCGGGTGTCTGATGTCAATTCCGGTCCCGGACAGGCTGAAGTGATTGCAGCGGCTGAGTAAGTCCTGGGCTGCGCAGAAACTGCACAAACTATTTTTGTATCGCTCGGCTGCACAAGCGTTCGCACCCTTGCACAGCAAATATACACTCCCCAGTGGGCGGCGACTATGCGTTCACACCGCTAGCGAAATAGTAGCTAGCGAGCGATCAACTTGGAATGACCCCCATTGTTCTGATGTGTAGCCGGCCTTACACCCGAGTACACACTAGGCGATATGGGTGGTATTCATGTGACCGGCAGTCGGGTGACCGATGGTCACATGACCTCCACCAACATCCTGCCCCCTCACTATCCCATCAGTCAGCATGCCGACCAACAGGGACTATTTCCACTCGTGGGTGTCCACGACATCCATAGAGTGGGAATATAACCCGTGGCGACCTCAGGTTGCCATGAGCCCTCAAGGGGCTTGCTGCTCTCGCCCCTCCCCGCCGGGATCCTGGCGTCGGTATGCTGACGAGCAGCCAGTCATACTACAACCAGGCAATATATAGCCTGATATATCATCCTGATGCGCATGGGAACTATATATTGTCACATCGCATATTGTGTATGGATGATGGCATTCTCCTGCGGGTTGTTTCATCAGGGTGCAGCAGGCCCAGTAAGACGACCCAGGGAACGACAACATGCAGCTACATGCGACGGGTAACAAAATATTGCACCATCATCCACCACATTGTGCAGTGTGTACGGCGGCGCGATATAGCGTACCATCAGGCGTGCCGCTGACTGGGACCCACGTCGCCCTAGTGTGTACCCGGCCTTATTAAATAGTCCCCCATGTGCGATGCTCCGATTCTGCGCACCAGCGACAGCTATACCATATCATTGGACCGATGCTATAGCCATCCCATCATTTGATTTGATGACAGAAGCCCGGCAACCATTTGCTCCCATCCTGTTGTCCATTACTACGTAAGCTCCACTTGTCTCAGTCAGCTCCCTGGGGGAAGCGGTCGCCCATAGCAACCAGCATTGAGTTTAGTTTGTAATGCAGAGTACTACAAGATGAAAGCTACGGGCACAGCAATCCTGTCTTCATTCAGTGTTCAGGAATGTGCTGTACTGTTGTATAATAATAATAATAATAATAATAATAATAACGGTGTGTGATAAATAACTATACACAGTCAGGAGGCCTGGCTCACGTCACATGACTGGCTGCCTAGGCAACTGCGGCGCAGCATCCCGGGACCGCGCCCGCGCTCCTGCCTCCTCCTCCCCCTCGGGCTCGCACCCCGGCACTGACACAAGGGAGGAGGCGGGGACGCGCGCTGCGCCGTGTGTGGTGTGCGGGCGGCGGAGGAGGCAGCAGCGGGAGCGCGCAGTGAGAGGTCAGGCTGGTGGAGGAGGACGGGCGGCAGCAGCAGCAGGAGCGGTGTAACGGGGACATGCTGAGGACGGGACGCGGGCGCAGTGTGTGATCGGGACGGGGCAGCGCCGTACACAGAGCCGGGATCATGTCCCTGAGGAGAGCGGCCCGATACCAGAGCTGCTGCCCGGCTGTCAGGTATGGCTGCTGCCAGTGTGTGCGTGCATGGTGCTGTGTCCCCGGCATGTCATGTGGAACTACAAGTCTCAGCGTGCGCCAGGGGCTCTAGGCTGTGTCTATATATAGATATGTATATGGAGAGTAACACATAGGCAGGAATGGGGCGCATTACATCGACGTTTCGGGGTCAGCGCCCCTTCCTCAGCCATCATAGCATCTATCTATCTACTGTATATGTATGTACCTATATACTGTGTGTATGTATCTATATACTGTGTATGTATGTATGTATGTATGTATCTATCTCTATACTGTGTGTATGTATATATATTATGTGTGTATGTGTGTATGTGTGTGTATATATATATATATATATATATATATATACTGTATATGTGTGTATATATACTTGTATATGTGTATGTATATATGTGTGTATATATACTGTGTATGTGTGTATGTATATATAATGTGTGTATGTATATATATTATGTGTGTATGTGTGTGTGTGTGTATATATATATATATATATATATATACTGTATATGTGTGTATATATACTTGTATATGTGTATGTATATATGTGTGTATATATACTGTGTATGTATATATAATGTGTGTATGTATATATGTGTGTATGTATATATACTGTGTATATGTGTAT